>NW_027192167.1:111964-185906 GCF_041956525.1 Rhizomucor pusillus | reverse complement strand
AGCACGTTGCACTCAGACTGCATGTTATGTACAAGGAGACTTTGCAATAAACTATATCGCCATACCTTATTCCATGGTCCTCTTTACGATTATGCGTATATTGAGATGTTTCCCATTCTACAAGCTTGACGCTATCTCGTCGGCATTTCTGTGTATTAAAACTCAGTACCACTTTCACCGGCACGACTGCTTGATCTGAATACAATGGTTGGAGAGAATACGCGAAGGCCCTTAGCAACTGATCATCATTTCAGTCTTAGAACATGACTGGAACAGCTCTCAAAGGATTATGCATAATACTAAATGCTGCTTCCTGTAAACAGTGGCTGAAAATACATAGTCCATGTTCCTCAGATCAATCATGAAAGCAAGAGATATGAATAATATTATCCATAACCATTCGACAAGAGGTCTATATTCGCATCTCTTGAAATGTTGCAATTTAAAATAGTATTATACATGTATTTACACATACTTGCTTTTCGTATACTCTACAATCAGAGTATGAAAAATGAGGAGAAGGAATGTGCATAGCGTGTGTCAACCAAGAATATGTAGGTGGAAGTGTCATATAAATATCCCTGGCATTCGAGTTCGATCAGTGCTCTTCTTTCTTCTTTCAAAGTTTATGCCTTGGCTCGGCAAATGAAAAACATCGACAGCATATCCTCCTGTCTGCTGATTGCAGCATTCTTAAAACACGCTTTGGCATTCCCAACCACACACATCGAGGAAACAGGTACTTACGTTTTGATTTCTTATTTCCTCCTCTTTCTCTACCTGAAAGATTATCATCGCACTAACATCTATTGAAAATTGATATAGATCTCATAGAGAAAAGATTAGGATTGCCAGAAGATGGATGTCCTAACTACCAATATAAATGCCCTGACTGCCCGCCTGGTACTCAATGTATATATCCCAACAGCGGTGGATGCGACGGGGCTGGTATTCCCATATGCCAGGCATTGAACTGCCACGGTATCGTATGTCTTTTGAGAACCTTGCCATGGTAAGAAAGGCAAAACTATTTTTTCCTTTGACGACAATTTGACAACCCCCTAACCCGTTACACGCATTATTCTTTTAAATTGAAGCCCAGAGGAATGTCCTTATTCATGCACTTATGGCGGTCCTGGTTGCTGTCCATTCATAGGCGAACCAATTTGCAAAGAACCCTGCGAGACGTTCGCACCTTGCGAAGAGACACCTTGCCCTGACGATTGTCCTGACGACTGCTTCTATCCGGATGCAGATTACTGCTGTCCTAAGAGCGGCGAGCCTATATGCAGACATGGAGGGCGACGTTTAGATTCATACGCTGCTTTGCCAGATAAAAGTGACCTCAAGCCGTCGCCAAGTGTCTCCAGACCGCTGCCGTCAGTATCTCGATTACCGTCAGGATCTCTTAGCGTTATCACCCCTAGCCACGATCAGAACATGGTGAAACGCCAGGATAAGATAATAGCTCTTCCTTCTCCCTCATCATCTTCTGAGCGCCGAGACGAAAGCAGATGGTTCTATCAACCTATCGGAAAACAGTTGCCAGAGTCAGGTTCTTGGTTCATTCAGGACTTTCCGGGAAAGACAGTTTCGACGCTAGGAAAGCCTACAGCGACCTCGGCTCCACTCGAACTGGTACTGCCTAACGCAACACCGACTCCTTACGGTTCCAACTGGTTCTATCAACCATCCGGCAGCGCCCTTGTGCCTCCGGCACCATCCAGCTGGCTTTATCAACCCACACCAAAGGAAGAATGTCCTCCGTGCCCACCACTGCCTACACCGACCTGGGGTATCTGCACTGTCCATCACGATGACCGAGAATGCTGTCCATATATCACATGCGTCGGCGAACCTGTTTCCGCTGAACCAGCTTCTCCAGAGATCAACGCCGCTCTCGGAGCAAAACAACAAGAGGAGCACGAGGAGGAGCATGTCTTTTGTGCAGACTACATCATCCCATGGTAAGAATTATCACACCAAACAACACAGAAAAGATTTGTATATAACTAACAGAAAAATTTATGTCTAGCCCACCAGAATGCCCTCGGTCCTGCAAGTATCCAAAGAACGTAAACTGTCCGTACCAATACCAGCCCGTCTGCCCGCCCTATGTACCTCTTGTTGTCACAACCACTGTCACATCGCCCGGCCATGCCGCACACCACACTCCTGCTCCGCCTGCCGCTCTACCTCCTTCAAGGAGCCACGTGCCGGCATTGGATCGTCCCTTGGAGTCAGTGTCTAAAATTCTTTCGTCTTTGCTACATGTCCAAATGCCAACGGCGAGCAGACCTGTGGCTAACCAAGTGGCCCCCAAGCCGGCGAGTGATGTTGCAACTGCGGCAGCGCCTCCTCCCCCTCCTCCTCCGCCTCTTCCAGCTGCGTGTCCCAGGATTATGTACATGTGGTAAGTGCTGCTGGCGTAGGTATTTGAATGTAAACATCCCTTTGCAGCTCACAACGCTCGCTGGGTTACAGTCCATCGGAATGCCCAAAAAGCTGCATACGACCGGATATTCCGTGCCCGTACAGCGTTGTGCCCGTATGCCCTGACGGAGCTGACGAGGAAGAATACAGGTAACGTGGTCATGGAGCATCTGTTAGGCACTTCCAATATCACTTATGTTAAACCGCATAGAAGGTTCATGGACGACGAGGTGGACTTCATCGACGCATTGGAACCACATCCGATCGACCAAAGTGGCGCAGAATATTTTTATTAATGTGTAGATCCTAACAACCCTAATCCTAGTAGCCGGTTCATGAACTTGCGAGGAGAATATAATCTATAAAAACAGTATTTGCTACAATGTTCGTCGCAATGCAAAGTTGCTGCCAATATTTTGGATGCACTGCCACATTCTCTCAAAAGAAACGATCAATAAAATCTTGACCACGATTTTTCCGTGAGTGGATCAAATGATATAAGCTTTGCCACTTGACCAAGTTAGTTACATTTATCCTTTGACACAAATGATTGTTCTCCACATTCCCCACAAAAGCTTGTTAAATAGAAAAAGACAACAAATTGCGTAGAGTTCAAAGCAATGGATATGCTTTTTTCGCTTTATAGGTATGAGATATCACAAAGTAGTAGATGGTTTTCGCACAGTGGATTACAGGCATCAATGTGCTTGTATCTTAGTGATGGCCGTGGTCATCGTCACCACCGCTGCTGAGGATATCAACACCGTTCAAGACATCGGCATCTGGGGTGGAAAGGGATGATAGACTTAGCCTCATGGACGCTTTCTAATTTGCGTAAAATCCTTACCCTTGAGGGCTTCATCGACATTGATCAAACCAATGTCGTTGAGGTGGAGAACGCTGTCGTCATCGACGTCGTGACCGTCGTCGTCGCCGCTGCGCTTAGCCTTGTTGGGGGCAGCCAAGGTCATGACAGCGAAAGCAGAGAGAGCGAGAGTGAAGAGAGTAGAGCGGAACATTTTCGTTGATGAGTTTGGAGTAGACAGCGGCCTCGTCGTCGTCTGCTTTTATACCTTTCAGATGTCGTATTCTGTTTCTGCCGCACTCAGTCCATTTACAAGTGTCAATTCCGTTGTCTTGCCGTAAATATTTCAAAAGCGCTACATATTATGGCAATTAAATTTTGATTCAGCTCGCGCTTTTACAAACAACCAGTTGTTATTACAAAATAAGGAAATCAAAGAAGCCCCAGCATAGTTTATCCAATGTAGAATCCTTACACGGTGTAGAAAAGCCTTCTCAAGAACGCAGAATTGTAATTTAATTCTCACCTGTTTCCCTTTTTCTGGGACGGTCGACGCGCTCCAGGCTTCGGAAGTTATTGTTTATTCCGCCTGGTAAATCGTTTTATACGGGACAATGCGGTGATAAGTTGTAAAGTTCATAGCTCTTTATGCAGCATCTTTTCAAAACCTTCTTGAGCGTGAATGAAATCATCAACTACGGCATTGATAAGGAAAATCGTTTCCATGATGTGTTCCTGCCTAGGTTATATTACGGATTCTGCAAGATAGCTCCTTGTACTATGCCTCGAGCAGTTGATCTGAAGATCGTCGCATGAAAAGTCTAAAAACATTATGCAATGAGCTAATTTTATCCATGTACGCATTTGTGACAATGTAGACGGGCAACAAGATTTGGAACAGGTCAATGATCCCGTCGCAGGACTATGTAGATTTAAAATATGCATCTATGCATCTAATTCGATATTTGAACACATTTGTATATTACTAGTTGAGCGTGCTGCCTCAAAGGTATCTCGTAGGAATCTAAAGTTTGAGGAAACCTTGGTGTTATCTTATGGTTGCACAGGGTACAATTCCCTGGGGATAAGGTTCAGCTGGGTATTGGGAGCCCGATGCCTATAATCATACAATCTGTATTGCGCGGGCTGCCTCTTGTAGTACTTTCACACACACTTGTCTATACTCTAATTCTCATCAATCAATCAATCAATCATGGGAGGCGAGCAAATGCAACCGATCAAAGTAGCGCTTATTTTATGCTCATGCTTCTTTGCATATGGCGTACGTATGGTCGGAACTCGGAAAGTGGATCCAGATCTAACGCGCGTTGGGGTTTATAATTGCAGACATACTGGTCCGATTGGGCTTTCGACTATTACTTGCTTTGGGCAAACTCTGCAGAACATCCGAATGCAGTCTCTCGAGCAGTGGTAAGAGATGTTTTAATTAGGATCATTCATGTACTAGAAAGCATGTTCGCTAACAGTATTTAAATAATAGCAATACTACTTGACGCAGACACAAGCGCCTAATATCCTCAAGTATATTCCGCTTGCCAACCTCTTCATCGCCGCAGTGGGATTTTCAGCTGGACTGGCTCACATGACTGACGCTAACCTCTTGTTCGATGGAGCGTCTTTGGGTAAGAGGGAGGAAGACCGGCGATCAGATTATGGAATGGGAAATACTGAAATTTTTGGGGTGAATTTTTTTATCTTTTCGTATGATAGTCTTGATGCTGTTTGCATTGTCAACACACGCCACGTCAGTCCGCCCCGGTTTGGATACCATCGTCTCGTCAAAGGAAGAAGATGCACTCGCTGCTGCAGTGAAGAACATTGCTGCCGCGCATTTCATCATTGTCTTAGCAGTAACCGGTAAGCACAAATTATTTAAGGTATACACTGCTGAGTTCTGATCTTCCTGGTTGCTAGGTATCATCGGTTTGCAAATTGCACACTACTTTGTTATCAGAAAATCGAGTTCGGAGCGCGTCGCTGTGAATGCTAACAAGAAGAAGCAGTAACTTGCGCTGCTATCATTTGTAATCTCTAATCTACGCTTGTACTTTGTATAGTGTTTGTCTTCATTATTCGCGACCTCTTGTAAACTTCTCTTTTTCTTCCTTCTTTTGCTAGAATTATATTTGCATGGCGTATATATTTTGGTATATTAGTGGAGTTAACTAGTTTTATGGCTATGGACATAAAGGCTGTATTTGACCGTCTACTGATGGAGGCTGCGTAAATGAGAATATGGTAATATACGTCGTATATATCATCACAGCAACACCGAACACAGTCAGGGCCACATCAAATATCTTGTCTTTGAGCGAGGATGCTACTTTGAAATGGAACATTCCGGGAAAGATGTAGCAGAGGGGGCCGCATGCGACTGAGCCAACTAAGTTGCCGTTCTTGTTAGCATGATGTGTGATATTAGTCAGGTCGTTGCCATCTTTCCAACTTGCCGAGTGAGACAAACTTGTCAAGATTGTTAGCGCCTATGCTGAAAGCAACAAGGGCACAGAAACAAGAGATTAGGACTCGATGAATATTTTTCAACCATTTGACGTGGATGTTGTCACGGCCAGATTTGTTGGCAGGGAAGATGGCTGCTTCGAGTATTTTGAGTGCAGGAAATAGCTGTAACGGGATCCTGATATGCTTCGTTTAAATCGGGACGATCTTGCAATAATGAAAGCAATCCTACTTACGATAACAGAATTGCCACGGAATACAGGATTTGCACAGCCAATGTCAATCCATGCTGTGGAGGCAAGTTGTAAACCACTGCCGACTGGATCTTGCTTCCATACGCCAGATATGGAACGGATCCCATCAAGACATAGATAATGCATACAATCGTAGTGCCTAATGCGACGACCATGGGAAATTTCCCGGGCTTTTCCATGGATTCAGCAATGGGTATGACTGATAGTTATAACAACAGGAAAAATATCAATGCGTTGGTTAGACCGTTCCTTGGTCAAATTGATCGTAGTTTACCCAACCCGATGCCTTCGAACGAGAACGTTGCTGTTGCAAGGAGGCTCGATTTAACTCTGTTTGTCTTAACTTGACGACAATTTTAGGCTACTACCTGTACCGATCATCATGCCAAAACTGAAAGGATTGAAGGCTTGAATACCAGGTCCAATTCCATGGTCGTGCAGCTGCTTTGATGTAAAGTAGACCACACTGAGGAGACCGAACAAGATAAATACGTCTGCAATAACAGCCGTGAAAGATAATCGAGCAATGTGGCGGATTAATGCCAATGGAATGACAATCGCCAAGGGTATCCAAATATAGTATTTTTGATCGATATGCACGGTGCATCGTGACAGTACACTTGCAACGCTCCCGATATTGCCGGAAATGAATGCTAGATACGAGCATGCAAATCCTAACTGAGACATGACTATGAAAAAGAGGACTGCGTACCGTACATATGAGCCGTAGCATTTGCCGCCCACGTCGCCGTAGGAACCGCCTAGTATCTGCTGGGTGCGGAATAGTCGCAGAAACGCAAAGATGCATATGGCTGCCACCGCGATCATAAGTAGAATGGAAAGTGCCAATCCGCCATTGTCGAAGCTGCAGTGAAGATATTAGAACACCTCATCGAATTATGATTTCAATCACTCTAGAAACTTGCGCTTTAGGCAAGAATAGTACTCCCGATCCAATAAATGCTTTCAAGAACACAAACATGGCCTTTCCGACTGTTGCTGTGGGCGTATCTCGTTGGGAAACATCCTGCATATCTTGCGCACCGAGGGAAGCCGCAGATGGCAATTTTGTCTCTTGAGATTCGAACCGTTCGCCTGCAAAGTGGCTATACAGCGACACGGACGATGCAGCTGTTCGCAAAACCGGTCGCTGTTTCGGTAGCTGCAAAGTAGCAAGTGATTTTGCGCTTCGTTTGAGACTTGGACGAGGCATTTCTTCTTCAATGCTGTTGGATAATCTGTTAGGAGCGTCCTCTTCTTTAGATCCCATTGCAAAAATATTCCGGGAACGTCAAATCAACGATGCAAAAAAGAGGAGAAAAAAGGGAAAGAGTCTCGAATGCTTGAAACGATCCAAAATATATAAAAAAAATATGCAAACGGTACAGAGAGAGATTTCATTCAAGAAAGAAACAAACATCTCTGCATAGTGATTTTTCCTCCTTCTTTTTATGTGCATTTGAAAGAGCAAGTGGCAAATTGCCGATTAAAACCATATGATATGTATTTTCTTTTTCGTGCATTTGTTTAGGCCGTAAAAGCACAATGCACAGATGATATTAATAACGGAAACGATACGAAAATGGATTCTTGGAGGTTAGTACCGAAAAAATGCTACGTCCATATTCATGTCGCTTTCCTTAGCCTTTTTCTGGACAAAATCGCACCGGTTAAGCTCCATGCAACATTCCAGCCCCTGGATTGGAAAAGTTGCCAACGATGTCTTTGATGGTGCAACAGGACCGACTTCAAAGGGAATTGGAGCGGCGCAACGATATTACTGCAGTCAGTATTGCTTCAGACTCTTCTTACAATACAGCGTCTTTCTTGAAACATTGTAAAAACTTTGTAAAGAGTTTTTCTCATAGATGGCTATAGCGATAAATATAACAATGAGTGTTACAAGTATATATCAGCTAGTTTCTGTTAAGGAGTCTAGCTAAGTATCCACGACCGGCAACTTTCAAGTCTTTTCATACATTATCGGGAAAGCTGGCATTCTATCGATCGATATTGGATTGGTTCAAATGTATCCACACGTCAGTAACTCTTCCAACCTAGACCTTAGCTCGTCAATCGCTGCAACTCCACCTGCTCATGCAGCCAACGATGGATTCATTCCACGTAGGTGCAGCTCGCTTGCAGTCCACCTCTGCACCTCCTTTCTCTGCAAGAGAAACGAGGAAGCCATCCAAAAACACGCGCGCGTGGTTGACGCCACGTGCGTTATCTCCGAAGGTTTGGAGATAAAGTTGATCTGGAGAACTGTCACTTAGAAGTAGCCCCGTGGCAGCTGTACAACTCGCCCGGCACCGCCATCCGTAAGTATGATATATGGTATTGCAATATGAAAGCAGGTCTTTTATTAACTACTCTTACTACTAGCGCAAGATTGCTCGGCAAGGTTTCACCGGCGCTACGAATCGCCATCCGCCTCGTAGGTATTGTTCGCCTACTTGGCTTGGGTGCATTTTAGTGCCCGAATGCGGGCCAAGCCAGCAAACATTGCGAGCAAGTTAACATCAGCTGGAACTGGGCAAGTACACAGGGACTAACTATAATTCCAATAGAAAGGTAGCGTTGAAGAGTTCGAGCACTTGAGGATAGTCCTCAAGTCTTGAGCACCTTTCAACGATGCATTTAATTTCAAGAACTCTGTTGAATTCACCTTCTGCCTTATTTCAAGACTCTGCCTGATTTCCAGCTCCACCCATAGCATAAAGCACGTCCTGGTACCGAAGAGCCTGGCAAAAGCCTTGATCTTACAAAGCATAAAGTGATATAAATACCCCACCACCGAAGCGCAATAATAAGCATAACTTAATAGGTCTTTTTTTATTATACATTCGGCAGAGACAGGCCGCTCAACCGATCGAGAAAGCTTCTTCTATTTTTCTGTCAGAGTTACAACAACGAAAGAGATATAATTATATTTGACAAGTAGAGTAAGAGAAAATAAGAAGAATGATGTCTTGAATGCCAATGCAGGAAAGAAGAAAGAATAAACCAAAAATCGTTATGCCATATCTGCGTCCATTTCAGTATCCTCGTTCTAGAAAACGAAATTGCACTAGTTAGTTTACCCGGTACTCCCTGCTTCCTACTATTGAAGATCTTACCAATAAGCGCCGGCTGCCAAACGAGACGCTGTCAGCTTTAAGTGGTTCGGTAGTTTCATTGATTGTAATATTGGAAGGTGCGCCCAAAATATTGGCGGCCATTGTTCCTGCCGGTACACAGTACTGTGAATGCACAAAAGGAGGCTTCATTGGAGTGGTTGTCCGTAATACACCGTCGGCGCTGACAAGCACGGTCGATTTGTATTGGGCAACGATGTCGCTCGCTTTTGATGAACGAGTTGGTATGTAAGACGTGATCAAGTTGTGACTAAGCACAGAAGCAAGACCAAGGCGTGCTTGATTCGTCGATAGAGCTCTGCAGTAACGATATACTTTTTAGAGTCTGAAATGAAACATTCGTTTCAATTTGATGTACTTTACCTAGTGGCGAAGGGGAAAACAGTAAACTTTTCATTGATTTCATTGTATGCAATCCGAGCAGCCTTCACCTTGAGCTGGTATGATTTGTTGACATCACGTTGATAAACATGTGGTTTATGTTCAGAGACTTTGACGGAACCGTCGCCAGTGGTAAGCACAATGTTCATTTGATATACTTGATTGGCTTCAATTTCGAAATCACACTTTTCCAAATCCTGCACAGTCAAGCCCTCAGGGAATTGGTTCTCGATATCTTTGCCAGCACGAAGTACGAAACGTTTCATAGGCGAAGAAAATGTGCCTTCGACGGGTTTGCAGCGGAAATAGGCGGCAATTTCGTTAATAACACGGGTGATCTCTGAGCTCTTGACGCCTGGACGAAGCATACGTTGGGCTGCTTCGTGAGCAAAATAAGTAGCACAAATCACGTCTGCGGCGCGTCCCTGAAGAGGCTCAGTCGGTGACAATGGAACAACGGTAGTGTGTGCGGCGGTGGCAACGTATCCGTCAAAGTGAGCGCCCAACTCGCTACAGCCCATCACGATCAGTTCCACTGTCTATTTCGTGCATGCAGCATATATCTTGCTCTTACATCTTCACGACATCGCCTGCTTGCAAAATATAATCCGAATCGTACAATGGAGAGAAGTACTGTACAAGATTGTTGACAGAGACGCAGGTCGGCATAGCAATTCCTTTTTCTTTGCTGCTGTCCAGATGTGCCACCTATAGAATCCACAAGGATCAGGCGACTTTGTCAAAACCGAACAAGTTTTGTTCCTCAAAGCTTGCCTGTGCGTTGATAAGGTCGTCACCAAATTGGCAAAGGTCGCAGACAGAGGTGCCAACCAATACGCGGCTTACAAGCTCAGGTAAGATCACTGTAGAGTGACAAAAAAAAGTGATTTGCGTTAGAAGATCCAGTCTTTGAAGATCGATCGCATTTACAAGGTCGTACCATTAACAACATCAGCGGCGATCTTGTACTTTTGCAGAACATCGGCGTTAGTCAAGGCATTGTCCGCAGCGAACTTGGACTGCGGATAAGCTTTTGTAAGTTCCATTGCCATCGCCATATTGGTGCTAAAAAATAGGGTGCCTGGTCGGCTCTATCCATTTTTTTGACTTTTAACTCCCAATGGGGCAAGCCACAATTTTATGCAACTTTGCACTGCATTGCAGGTACCCTGAAACCGCGACCGGATGGATGCTTGATCCAATTCAATTTATCGTGACTATTTGTAACAAAAATCAATATTACTTATTATATTTGATGTCAAGAAAGATGAACTGAAAAATACATATATACAACAAATATCCTTTCGGTTTAGTTTTCGAGAATAACGCGATATCTTCGCTTTGCCATCGCGCATGTACTGGGCTGCTTGAGGGCATTCTTTCATGGGAAACTTGTTAAGCCACGGTTTGATACCTTTCACCGCAGCACACTCGAGCATTTCATCGATGGTCGTTGGTTCTCCAATTATGGAACCAATGAGAGCGATTTGGCGCATAACGAGATGAAAAGGTGCAATGTTTTTCAGCGGTTCTTCTGGTAAGCCAACCAAATAGAAGTGGAGTTAGGTGCCATCATGGAAAAGAAGGTGTACCAGTTAAAGTCTTTGCTAAACAAAGTGCAGAGGATATGGCTGAAAGAAGGAGCATGCTTTTTGATAGCCTCCTCGTCGTCAATAACCACATAATTGCCGCATCCAAGGGCGTTGGCATCTTCCTGCTTACGCTTTGAACTAGAAATTGCAACCACCTCTGCGCCCATGGCCTTTGCCCGCTGAACGCCAAAGTGACCGAAGCCGCCGATGCCAACAACACTGACCTTGTTGCCAGGCTTGACACCTTGACGCTTCAAAGGCGCGTCTCTGCGTATGTAGAGACACCAGCGCATAATAAACAAGCAGCATTCTCGTTGGTCATATGAATGATATCAAAATAACGACTCTGTGATTGCTTTTCGTATGCTTTCCTTTCGCCCAGGTTTTTAGCCTCAGAGAAGTAGAGAGTCATGATGAGATATACACAAAATTAAAGAAAGAAAACAAACAATGTATATTAAATGCTCTTCGAAATTAATAATTTGCTAGGAAAGTGGCCGAAAAAGCAAACAAGTAGAAGAGTTACAAGTTAAATATAGGTGTGCACTACAATCGAGCCTTCCATTTTCGTCGCTCCTTCTTACTGCAGGATACTCTTCTGAAACATCACAATAAGTTGATAGTTGATAATGTCATGCAAAACATGTTTGGAATTGTGACCCAAATTGCCATTGCCTTTGCGTAGTTGCCGCTTTGCCATGGATCTATAAAAATGTAGGCAATCAAAGTTTAATTTGGTATATCAGCAATTGGAATGTTTACTTAATTGTAAGATATTGTCTGGTATGACAACTTCGCCCATGTAGCTGGGATCTGCAGAAGACGGAGACAAAGCATTGTTATTCCGATCATTAAAGAATGGAGAGACGGTAGGAAACAACTAAGGGTATGTAGAGTACTACTGGTAACTATTTCCTGACAGTTTCTTGAGTCATTGTTGCTGGCCACAGCCCGTACTCTACTACAATGCCTACCGAAACGTGTCCAGGTATCTATCATCTAACTTGCAAGCAAGCATCCAGTATGTATACTTGGCGGCATTTTCATGCAGTTCTTTTGCTGGTAGAACGAATAAATCCCGGTATTACCCACTATGTCAGTCTCACCAGCTCATACACCTACTTACTGCATTAAATCTAATTCAACACATTCGGTCAGAAGCTACCAAAGCATCAAGTGGATGTATTTCATGGATAACTTGAAATTCACGTACAACGGTGAGATATGTGAATCGATAACTAAACTACTAGGATAACAATGAGTTGGACGAAGATTGAAATGCTCAAGAAGAAACTGTAATTGTAATTTAAGCATAAAGAGAAAGAAAGAGAATGAACAAATAAGAAAAAGATAGGCTAATTTCCAATAATTCACTTGTAAGTTTTATCTATTATAATGACCTTCTGAGAACGCGTGTATAAGATTTCAATGCTACTGTATACACGTTCTGATCATCCATTCAACATCGCACATGTTACAGTTAATAAATGCATCATCGACGATTAGCCAAATTTCCGCCGCTGCAGCCCTTTTCTCTTTGCCGCAAGATGGATAAATATCAGGCAGCAAAGGAATTTCTGGATAAAATATATACGAATTGGTCGCCCAAATGCCACAAGAGACCCTTTGTTACGCTTACATACGCTCAAAGCCTGGATGGATATATCTCTAAACGTGGGCATCAAGTCCTTTTAAGCGGCCCAGAAAGCATGGCCATGACACACCGGTAATATGCAACTACTGCGAGGCTTCCAAAGTCACTGCGGCGTGATATATCAAAAAGCTTACTTGTTAAACATAGGCTGCGGTTACTGCATGATGGCATTCTGGTAGGATCAGGTACCGCCTTGATTGACAATCCGCAACTCAATGGTAAGTACGTTTCAAGATCTCGATCACTATGTGCCTGCAAACTAAAAGGAACTCGCGTGAAGCACGGCACGTACCAGAGGACGACCTGGAGACTTACCCTCAACCGCAGCCTATCATACTTGACTCAAAGTTAGAAATGCCACTCAACTGCAAACTCTTGGCAAATCATCGAGAGAAGAGGGGAAAACAACCATGGTTGGTCACCACAAAGCAATTCTGCGAGCAGAATCCAAATAAGCAGGTACTCGATAAATGAGAGGAGCAAAAAATAACTGTACAAATAAATCTAACAACGCGTATATGATTTAGAAAGCATTAGAAGATGCCGGTGCACGGATCTTGATGATAGACGGTGCAGCTGGTAAGAATGTGAAGCGCGCTTTCTCGCATAGCAACGATGCTGATATTAGCGGTTGCAGGTACACATCTTGATATAAACCTTGCATTAGAGATCCTGAGAAAGGAAGGCATACAACGGCTCATGGTAGAAGGCGGGGCCAAGATAATCCAGAGCTTTTTGGCGGATAGCCAAAAGCTGGTAAATCAGCTCATAGTTACCATAGCACCAACGTTTATTGGAAGCGGAGGTGTTTCAGCAACAAGTGACAGAGACAGGCTGGACTTGCCGAAACTCCAACAAGTCCATTATCAGCAGTTTGGGATGGATATGGTACTAGCAGCTAAATCATGCGATGCTCTAAAGTAAATGAGTAAAGCGGGCTCAGACACGAAAACCGCTAGAAAACACCGACCGCATCAAACAATTTGTCATTTTTTCCCTGTGCCTGAAAGCAATGCTCCGTAGAGCTACAGGTCCTTTGAGGATTTTGGCCACCTTTCGTATGTTCTTCGTGTTCAGCCTTGTGGAATGCGTAACATTATTCATTTGACAATCATTCTCAAGAACGGATAGGGCCCAATGCTGCTCGACAACTTCACGCTGGTCGAACGCTGGCCTGTGCTGCACACAAAGCTGTGGAAGGTAGAGAGAATAACTCATAATATATCACTTCGAAGTGTATTCAGTCCTGGAATTTTACGTAAGTACCAGCACTTACTGACCGAGATCACCGCACGATCGGCAAGGCACAATCGCTCTTCATGATCCACCCTTGCAGCCCTGGCTCTATATTTATGCTTCCGCACGGCACACGCATTGTTCGCAAACTGCAGGATTTTCTTCGAAGCGAATACGCTCGATATGGATACGAGGAAGTCATGACACCCATTATTTACAAAAAGGATCTGTGGGAGACAAGTGGACACTGGCAGAACTACATGGAAGACATGTTTATGGTGCAAGGCGGGCGACAGCAGCAACCTTCCGAGGAAGAAGGAACTTACGGCTTGAAACCAATGAATTGTCCTGGGCATTGTCTGATTTTTGACAGCACGCCAAAGTCTTATCGGGATCTTCCCATGCGTCTCGCCGATTTCAGTCCTTTGCATCGGTAGGTCGCAGCTAAAAACACATGAGGCGGGCCAAATGCCAACTCTGTATCGTTGCTAGAAATGAAGCATCTGGCGCATTGTCTGGACTTACACGCGTCCGTCGATTCCATCAGGACGATGCGCATATTTTTTGCACTGAAGAGCAGATCAAATCCGAAATATCTGCCTGCTTGTCCTTTGTTGACCGTGTCTACAAAGCCTTTCAGTTTCCTCAGTATGAACTCACTCTATCGACCCGCCCGGAAACTAACTTTATTGGAACTGTTGAAGAATGGAACAATGCGGAAAAAGCTTTGACTGATGCTCTGAATGGCTCCGGACAGCCGTGGTCGGTTAAGGAAGGTGACGGTGCCTTTTACGGACCAAAGATCGATATTATGGTCAAGGACTCGACTGGGAAATCTCATCAAACGGCTACCATCCAGCTAGACTTTCAATTGCCACAGCGCTTCGGTCTGCGATATGTCGATGAAAACGATAGTATGAAGATTCCCGTTATCATCCATCGGGCTATTCTCGGATCCATAGAGCGCATGATGGCCATTTTGATCGAGCATACTGAGGGTAAATGGCCATTCTGGCTTAGTCCACGACAAGCGATCGTTATACCTGTTGCAACCCCATTCATCGAATATGCTGAGACTGTCGCAAAGAATCTCTCTCTTGGCAACAATTCTTCTAATGCGCAGCAATACTACGTTGATGTTGATAAATCCCTTCGCGACAGACTCAACAAGATGATCCGACGCGCTCAGCTGGAACGTTACAATTTCATCCTCGTCGTCGGTCAAAAAGAGATGGATACAAACACTGTCAATGTCAGGGCTCGCGACGGAAAGATAGTAGGCACAATGTCAGTTGACCAAGTTCGAGACATGTTTGACAATTTGACCGAGCAACTACAGTAAATATGCAGCATTGTAAATAGACTTTCAAAAGATACTAGAGAAATTCATTCGTTTATATTTTTTGTATAAGAATGCAGAAAAGCAAAAAGAGAAATGTACAGTTTAGGCTGCAATGATAGATGCAATGCCAAGCAAAAGATTGAGAACTTGGAGATGTTCATCAGAACCATGGACCAAGCAGATATCCGAAGATCCTAACAGTTGGGAGATTTTCGATTTTTGGAACGTTGTCAGTTCATCCGTACCCATAATTTCGTCGTGAACCTAAAAGCGCTGTTAGTATATAAGCAAAAGGCATTGTTAGCAGGCATACGAACCTGGGATACGATGTTCTCGCCAGAGTATCCTTCGTTCATGATATTCTGCGTCTCACTTTGTATCCGCTCAAAGTTATTTGAACGGCAAGCATCGAATAATCGATTTAATGTTTCATCAGGGATTGTCTAAAATTCGCGTCAAGTCGAATTCCAATATGTCAGATCCAAGTTACTTACACCCGCCAGTTCGTTGATGGTGCTTGGCACAATAGGTTCATTCTGATGTAATGTATGCGCACTCTGTAAAAAGGTGATTGCCTTTCTCAAATCGCCGTTTGATGCTTTGATCAATGTCTCCATAGTCTGTATGAGGACAGATAGTTTGTTAGCAGCAAGCAGATTGATAGGCGGTCAAAACAAGTTACTGACCCCGTTAGCCAAATTTACGTTTTCCTGCATACAGATAGTATTGATTCGTTTTGTAATATCATCAACAGGCAGGGGCTTGAATCGAAATTTTGCGCATCGCGAGGTGATAGGTTCAATAATTCTATGTGTGTTGATTCCATCAGTAAGCTACGGCCGTCGCGGTGTATATATACTTTAGATCATTTACGCACCTACTAACGTAATTGCAGATAATACAAAAACGAGTGCTTTTTGAGTAAGTTTCCATAGTTCGTCGAAGTGCTGACTGTGCATCTTTAGTCATCGAGTCGGCTTCATCCAAAATCACAATTTTGTAGGGTGGGCAGGGATAGCCACTGTTAACAGGAATGTTGGTACATGAATGAAATGGATGTATCACAGCATTGCGTTACCTGACTTTCTGAGTGACGGTAGATCTTGAAAAGTTCTTGACCTTTTCTCTAATAATCTGAATACCTCTTTCATCAGAGGCATTGAGTTCAAGCACTCGAGACTTTGCCAATGAAGGTCTGAAGGAAGTTGAGCTAAATTTGCCGTTTCGTAACATTATTTTATATTGCACTCACCCATATAATTCTTGTGCAAGAGCGAGAATAGTGGATGTTTTACCAGTACCTGGAGGACCATAAAATAGCAAATGTGGAAGCTAGATACAGCAACGGTTCAGACAAGAGACTCTGTATGCTTTCATGCTCTTTCGATTACATTTTCAGACTGTAGAGCCTTTTTGAGGACCATGACGGCTTGTTCCTGTGAGGAGACATCGTCCATGGATCGCGGTCGGCTGCGTAAGATCGTCAATAAAAAATAAGCTCCAATTCTGCAACGTGATTCCAGACACCCACTATTTCTCTACCCATGGTTTGATCTCATTGCGATCAATCTCCTTTTTACCACTCGCTGCGCGATTGGTCCCTGTTCGTGCCTCGAAGAAACTCATGCTGCAAGATCAAAAAGCTGCTGTCCGGTACGTGTGCCGCGCCGCGCTCTTTACGCGCCTTCAGTATTTTCGGGCGGAGCAGAGCAGTGGTCCCAAAGACAATAGCATTCCTCCATAAAACCCGTTACGGGATCTTTAAACAATATAGATATCTCTAATTAAATCATCATGGATACATCAATGTATTCCATGGAGGTACAGTTGACAATCAAGTTACTGTCAATAACGATAATTTATAGAAATCTCGAGTAGCTTATTTGATGACGACGTGCATGTCTAACAACAAGAAACAATATGGCTATGTGTACCTATATGCTCTGACTAATTCATCTGGTACATATCAAGCTACGATATGCTTAGAGGGGAGACAATAGATAATAGTTAATGGTCATTCTCTGGGCACAGCATCGCAGGCAGATGTTGCTCGTGAATTGCGAGGCTTTCAATTTGTGGTTTAAAGTCTATTGTCTTTAAGCATATGGGTTAAGTATAATAAAATAACCTATAGCAGGCGATATTATGAAAAAAGAGCGAGGGAAACAGAAGAGGGGATACTGTGAGGCTTTATCTAAACGTCGTTATCCGGTGTTAACTTAATCTGCAGCCTCCAGCCAACTCATCAAATAGTCCATTTCTGTGGTCATCGCCTTGCGCCTCTTGTAGTAAAAATGATCCATCACTTCCTTGACCCTTTCCGGTAGCTCCGTGGAGCAGATCCTGGACTCTCGAACACACGACAAAAAGTCTGAATACTTGGTCAATTAGGAAGTATATCGACTAGACGATGCGACATCTGAATCAGAAGAAAGCCTAAAAAGCGGCTCACAAAAGCAAAGTCAACAACGGGTTGACCTGACCGAAAAGATGAAACTGTAATTGTATACGAGAGCCTCTTATTTTCTGTGTTATCATCCCCGGCCTGTCTATTTGCTGCATGAATCAAACTATCAACTCTTCCTCTGCATTCTCTATAAGGAAAACCACTACCTTTCTCGTTCCATATAAATAATGACACTTTTATGGTTAGCAATGCGAGACATCATTGTCAGTTAGAGAAATCAAACAACTCATTTCGGACCGACAGTGGATTTTCCCATACTGTCGAAATGATTGAGGTTTTACAAATTTAACAAGTGGTTTAATTTCCAGAAAGTACTGTTGAAGTATGAAGTATGATATTCTCTTCGTTTTCTGTGATTTTTCCTTTAAAAAAGATATAACTGCTGTCGAAGTATGTACCATAGATTCACTTCACATTTTCCTGAAAGTAAGGCCTTCGGCATGTGTCTGTTCTTTTTAACGCATATCACGTCGATTCGCTTTTCCATCTTCGACTTTGGAGTCTTGGATTCCGTAGGCGTTTACCTTTCATGGCTGGGTATGGCTGCCAACAGCATCCTCGGGAGCAGGACGCTTATATTACACTGATGAAGAGCTAGACTGAGCCTTAGATCTGGTAGTTGGATAAGAAGTACTACTACTAGCGCAAGTAAGTCTCATTTGGAGAGCCTCGATAGCTATTTAAAATAGTAGTGTTATTGGTATCGCACCAAGGCAACGGCGTCATTGTATAGTGGCGAGTCAGCATGACCTATGTACAGTATACAGAATCCCTGTCTTAACTTGTGCAACATCGCGTTCCGTACACACTAAACTTTGCAATCCAACTATGGTGTGCAAAATGCATTGATCGATGCAAAAATCTCAAACTTGAAGGTTAATATGCGATAGGAACATGCTATCTACGTGGATTACAAAGTCTAAAGACAATTAAGATGAGAATCTTGCAGCGCCTGTAGAGAGGAAGTACCAGTAGTGCGAGAGTAATCGAGCTTGTTCTAAATGCGGGGATTGACAGCGCTTTGATTTTTTTCTTTCTTGGACAACATGGAAGAAGAAACCAAAGAAACGCGACATCTCGATAAAATTCTGATAAAGAACCTGGTTCTCAAAAATGTTACCGGTGTCGACTCCTGGCAACGTTTGAAATCGCAACCAGTAGTCATTAGCGTCTGGCTCTACACCGACATTACTGCTGCTGGCAATTCGGACCATGTCACAAACTCGATCCACTATGGTCACGTCACAAAAGCCATCACCAAGCTGACCGAAACGGGTACTTTCAAGTCTATTGAGACTCTTGGCCATGCTATTGTCCGTCTTTGCTGCGTTGACTTTGGCGCCGAGCGAACTACTGTCAAGGTGGAGCAGCCCAAAGCATTACTCCACGCTGCAGCTGCTGGTGTACAGTTGAGTCGTACTCGCCAGGACTTTAAGGACGATCCTACAGGAAACGAGACACTTGGCGACGTATCTGGACTGGGTAAAGAGGATACAGTGTATGTCAAGGATTTGCGCCTGTCTACCATCATTGGCGTGAACCCATGGGAACGCGAGGAAAAGCAAGTCGTTGTCGTTAATCTGACTGTCTATCCTTCCCCGCTGTTGTTCTCTACTAAAGACGACCAAGAGAAGAAATCGCATCATTTGCGAACAATTGTACGTACTCTGACAAGGCACATTGAATCATCCGGTTACAAAACTGTCGAGGCCTTTGCTGTCGCTGTTGCCCGCATTGCTCTTGAAAAATGCCATGTCAACAAAATAAGAGTGCGCCTTGAAAAGCCTAGCGCCATCCTTTTCGCAGACGCATCTGGCATTGAAGTTACCCGCGATCGCAACTGGTTGATGAAGGTCCTGGAGGAGGAACATAACGAAGATCACAAGTTCGCTCACTCTGCTGTTGAGAGCGGCGCAAGATGTGAGGTCCCAGCATCTTATTCTCACACCGCGTACATTGCTTTGGGAGGCAATGTCGGCGACCGTGTGGCCAATATCTACAAGGCTCTCGATATGCTCGAGAATGAATGTAGCTGCGTCGTCCTGGATACCAGTTTCTTGTACGAAACACCACCAATGTATTACACAGAACAACCACCATTCTTGAACGCAGCTTGCAAAGTTGCTACCTGCCTGGAGCCTCACGATTTGCTCGCAAAACTGAAGCATATTGAGTCCACTCTGGGCAGAACAGCTTCATTCCGGAACGCACCTCGACCTGTGGACCTCGATATCTTGTTTTACAACGACCTTGTTATGGAGGCTTCTGATTTGATTATACCTCATCCAAAAATGCAAGAACGAGAGTTTGTTCTGTGGCCACTCTGTGACATTGCCAAAGATATGGAGCATCCAAAACTTTACAAGACCTGTGGACAGCTTTTGTCTCAGCTTCTCAAGCTTGCGACTGAAAACCAAGATGCACCAACCGAGATCGACAAGGTCATTCCCATACAACCACAGCAACTTTGGCGCTGGAAGGACAAGACATACATTATGGGCATCCTCAATACAACTCCAGACAGTTTCTCGGATGGAGGCAGCTACATTGACGTTGACAAAGCGGTGGCTGCTGCCGAGCGAATGAAAGCTGAGGGTGCAGATATCATTGACATTGGCGGCATGTCTACCCGTCCTGGAGCTGACGATCAATTCCCCGAACAGGTGGAAATAGACCGCGTTGTACCTGTGATCAAGAAACTCCGTGAAAGAGGATTTGATCTACCTATTTCCATCGATACTTTCCGTGCATCTGTTGCCCGTGCAGCTATTGAAGCCGGTGCTAATCTAATCAATGATATCAGCGGGGGTGCACGCGATCCAGCTATGCTCGGGGTCATGGCAGAGCTCAAGGTTCCGGTTTGCTTGATGCACATGCGCGGCGATGCAAAGACGATGATGTCCAAGGAGAACACTACCTATGAAAACGACGATGTCGTGGAAGACGTGACACGCCAGTTACATATCCTCATCAATCGAGCTATTGAAGCTGGTGTCTATCGCTGGAACATCATTGTTGATCCCGGATTGGGCTTCGCAAAGACCGTCAAACAAGATATCGAGATCCTCCGGCGTTTGGGGGAAATGGTCAATGGTAGCGAGTCAGCGCTAGATGGATTCCCCTCACTGATGGGTCCCAGTCGAAAGAAATTCATTGGCAATCTCACTGGTGTCCAAGAAGCCGGTCAACGATCATTTGGCACTGCAGCAGCTGTCGCAGCTAGCATCGCCGGTGGAGCGAATATCCTGCGAGTACACGATGTTCGTCCCATGTGGGAAGTCGCCCAAGTTTGCGATCCAATCTGGAAACGAAAAAAGAACCCATAGAAACTTTGCGTTTTCCCTGAAAACTATTTTATCCACTTCATGTAAATACTTCAACGAAATGTTTGTGTATAATTTTCAACAATTGTATAGTCCACAACACAACTTTAGAACTATTTAAAACAAAAAAGGAAAGGCTTTTTTCATTTTTAAATTGACGTTGTTTTAGCTGAGAACTAAAATAACAAAACGTTCTGCTTATTCATCTTCGCTCATTTCATCACTCTCATCACTTTCTTCGCCTTCAGCAACATCCAGGTCCATATCTAATTCTTGATCGCATCCATTGTAGCTGTCAGACATAAGATAGACCTTGAGTGCATGGTGACCAGCTTTGGGTGCGATGAAGTCGAGCTTAACGGTGAGCTTGTGCTGCAGAGTGACACGCTTGATTGCGAAAAGAGTCTTTGTAGCAGGATCGCCGATAACAATCCACCATCCTTCATCCTTCTTCTTGGGGAAGAACGGTGCAATAACCGGACCAACATCCTCGTCTTCGTCACCTTCGCGTGCAATTTGGACCTTCACATTCACAACGTTGCCCGAGGCTATAGAGTCTGCCTCTGCTACATCAAATCCGACTTCAATGTTGGGATATCTGTTGACAAAATTGGCGACTTCGCGTAATTTGCGTTGATCCATCTGTAAGCACTCGTTGCGTACATCATCTTCCATTTCCATGATATCGAAGACCGATTCAACTCCGTGTTGCTCGCAGCGCTTGATCACATCGCTTGTAAAGAACGGCACCTGCTTGAGTGGCGAATCTTGGTTCCACATGGCTTGCACACACATTTGAGACAGTTCCATAGTTGACAATGCAGGAGATAACCATCCATTTGAGGAAATGACATCAACACATGCTTGAAGAAGAGGAATTACGCGGCCAAGGACGAGAGATTGATCAGATTGAAGGTCGGGTGTGAGTTGAAGGCGTGAGAAATGTGCTTGTAGTAAGATATTTGTCTTGATTCTTGGAGTGTCGAATTTAGGATTAGCCAATTTGACCGGCAAGCGTTCGTAAATGCGTTTAAGGAGAGAATCTTCGTGGTGGCGAATAGGAATATTATCGAATTCGGTAGCTGATGCAACGATTTCCAGCAATCCTCGAAGCTTGGTGGTGCTCTTCAAGCTGACGCTGAACATATCCACAGTGGTATAGTTGATATTGTAATATGCTGCAATCATGCCGAGATTGAGTGGACTGACATCCATTTCGTCTTCGATAGTGATACACTTGGTTTCCTGCAGATCGTTGAGTGTATTCTCCACAAGTTCTGACAAGTGATCAGACAAGTGTCGATGTGATGTGCCAGAAAGACCATAGTAGTTTGGATTGTGTGCTAAACGGCGATACAAGAAAGTCCATGTCAAATAATCGACTGCATCTTGCTTGTTCTCGATGGTCTTTGTCACAATCTCAGCGTTGAAATGGTCGTGCAACGCTTGGTCTAGATGTGACTCCACAGGAATTGCTTCGTATAAGAACTTCTTGTAGTATTCCTTCTTGTTGGCTTGGCACATTAGCACGCATTTGCCAGTCTCATCTGTAGTACGGCAAGCACGACCGATCATCTGCAATACATCCTTGATAGGGTAATCGACATAACGGTGCTCTTTGCCTTCAAAGTACTGTGTGCCCATCACGATAGCCATATGAGCCGTGATGTTCATTCCCCAGCATGTATCACGCGATGCAACCATGACTTGAATGGCACCAGATTCGTACAGCTGCTCGACAATGCGCTTGTCTTGCTTTGATAATGCTTCATGATAGAAACCAATACCATGTTGAAGAGTTTCCACTAAAGTCTTGTCCTGGATACGGTCCAACAAAGGTTGGATTTCCTCGAGTTGACAATGCAAGAATCTTGTAGGAGTGTCATCGCCCACACAATATGTGATAATATCCAGAGCGGTAAGTCGGCATTGTTTACGTGATGGAACGAAGACAATGACTGGCTTGTCAGCGGAATAATTAGTAATTGCAAGATAAGCTGGTTTCGCCATTGCCATCATTAGGGATGCGAAGTGAGGAATGTTGTAGCTCTGGATATGGATTTCGAGAGGAACAGGTCTGACTGAAGGATGGAAGTTGAACACAGAATGTGATGTTGCACCAAGCCATTCAGCCAGATCACGAGCATTTGCCACAGATGTGCTAAGCGCCACAATACGCACAGGCTTTTGAGTTTGAGCCGCCATGTATCGCATGCGTGACAAAACAACTTCGTAGGTCGGACCAACGTCTTCGTCGCCGATGAGATGAGCTTCATCCGCAATAAGCAGACTGATGTTTTGTACGTTTTTCCTCTGCTTCCATCGACGAGAGATCAAGTCCCATTGCACCGGCGTACAAGCAATAATATCGCCGCGCTCCAATAGCTTGAGATCGGCACTAGTTTCACCAGTAAGCGCAACGACTTCCTTGCCACCATTAATGTCCGAGAACTTTTGCTTCCAGTCGGCCACTCGCTGATCCACTATCTCTTGATAAGGTGCAATGTAAACTGAACGAGCATCAGGGGCATAGTTCCACAATCGCATTAAAGCGAATTCGGCGCATACAGTCTTGCCACTGCCAGTAGGTGCTCCGATGAAGACGTTGTCATCGGTGGTGTACAGCGTGTTATAAACTTGCGTCTGAATAGGATTGAATGTTGACCAGCCGGCGTATAATTTCTCGTACTCTGCATTGCCCAACGCTGAAACTGGCAATGGTTGCAAATCATGCAATTCAGTGTGGGGTGTATATTTTTCTGGCAATATTAGATGTCTGAACGATACCGGCAGCTTGGTCGACGAGTGTAACCAACGATCGGAGACAATGGTGATAAAGTAGTTTGGCGGAAGAGGTTCATATAGAGGCACTGTAAACGTCACCAGGTGTTCGTCTTCAGCGTATCTTTGCTTCAATACAAAGTAGTCATGGAACAAGATGTGTTCGCCATCAACGTCTTCCACCATGATCCAGAAAGCTTCAGCGATACCATGTACTTTTTCATCCCATTGGAAATCTGGTGTGATCGTAAGTTCTACCTTGAGCAAGGAACGGGTAACCGGCTGCACATGCGCCTGAAGATCCAATTTGGGGAACTGATGGACGAACTTGTGGAGGGACTTGCCAGCCTTTGGTTGTCCTACCAGTTCACCGAGTTCTTGAGGATTCAAATCGAAGTAACGTTCCCAAGGGAATTCCTTGCGCTCCAGACGGCGAATAAGATCTGCAGGCATTGCCTTGAACTGACGCAAAGGTGACATGGATAACCATTGACGCTTCTCAACCATCTTGCAAAGATCCAATGCTTTCTTTGTCAACTGTGCCCATCCGCGTCTAAGGCATATCTCAAAGATTGCTCGCAATATACGGCCAGCACTCTGTGTCACATATACCATATCCGCAACCAATGCGAATCCATCCAACTTGAGCTGCGAGATGTATGCTTGAAGCAAAACATTGATTTTGGCCGTCGGTTCCTCAATGCTCTCTTTGACAGGGATTGGTACGCGCTCCAGCAGCTTGGCAAGTTCCATCTTCTCTTCTTCACGAACTGGGATATACTTGAATTCGTCAGAAAGAGCAAACACACGGAAAAGTTCAATGTGGCTCATCATTGGACGCAAATGCTGGTTGTAAGTAGCCATAGAATGGTGAGAGACGTAAAAGTGTGATGCGATGCGGCCCAATTCGGTAACCTGGAAGCGTCCGGATTTTCTGTCATACTTTATCAAGTTGCATTTGTCGAGAACCGTCGCTGCAGAGTGTACAAGATCAACTCTCTTTTGCTCCAAATAGGGGTCATCGTTCAAGTCGTCCACAGAAACATTATAGAGCGATGGGTTTCGTAGCATGCGTACATAGAGATAAGTATATCCAAGCCATTGCACTGCTTCGTCTCTGTTGCGGATAGTTCCCAAGACGATTTCCGCATTCATATTATCCGCCAACTTGGCAATGTACTGAGATTCGATCGGCAATTGCGTATTCAGCAGTGATAGATAATACTGCAATTCGGCGTGAGCTGTAATGATGATACCTTCACCATAAGTATCATATTGAGGACGACCAGCACGACCCAACATTTGGAGTACATCTTGAGGAGAAAGTTCTACCCATCGACCCTTTTCTGGAGAATAGATCTGGGTACCCTTGATGATGACAGCGTGTGCGGGCAAATTGACACCCCAAGCCAACGTGGCTGTCGAGCAAAGAACTTTGATGTGTCCATCGGCGAACAAATCTTCCACCAGAGTACGGTCAGCTCGAGTCATACCGGCATGGTGAATAGCAAGACCATATGGAAGAAGTTCCTGCAAATTTGGATCCTTGACTGTTGCGGCTTCAGATTGCAGAATTTCGCGGCTTGCAGAATCATCTTTCAAGAAGCGATTAATGGTATCATTCTCCAAGGCCATATCTCGAAGTGACTTTGCAGTCTTTGCAGTTTCCTTGCGAGAGTGAACAAACACAAGAACTTGATTCTCTTCTCTTTGCTCGATTTGTTCAATAACTTTCTCGTAGCAAACTTCATTCATGACCTGGAAGCGCTTGATGGCCTTCTTCTCAGTTACACCGATAAACTGCTGGCGAAGAGGGCAAGGTCTGTATGCACTGTCAAAATAGAACAAGCCAGTATCTGGATTCACGCGCAAGAATGCGGCAACATCAGCGTAGTTGGGAAGCGTGGCAGATAGACCGACCAATCGAACAAGCTCTTGAGTCTGTTCCATGTTGCGAATAGTACGTGATACAATGCTTTCGAGAACCGGACCACGTTCGTCATGCAACAAGTGAATTTCGTCAATGATAATTAATCGCACGAGAGTCGTGTAGCTGCGGTCAGTAGCTTTGCGAGTGATGATATCCCATTTTTCAGGTGTAGTAACAATGATTTGAGTCTCGGCTATTTGTTGCTTGGTTAGCTGGCGATCACCAGTCAATTCTGCCACGTTCATTCCATAAGACTTCAGTCGAGACGAGAAGTTGCCGACCATTTCTTGGACCAAAGCCTTCATGGGTGCAATGTAAACGATCTTGAAGGATTCCAAATCAATATGCCCAGTTTCAGGATCCCTGTGATTTTCCATTTCACGCAGAATAGTCAACATGGCAACGTTAGTTTTGCCTGCACCGGTTGGAGCACAGAGGAGCAAGTTTTCATCACTTCCAAAGGCCGTTGGATATAATCGGCTTTGTACACGATTGAGGGTCTTTGGACCTTTGAAAGCTTCATGCGTCCAAGCAGGCATCTCTTCAATTGGTACAAGCTTTTCATTTGGCATATATGCATGAGGCTTTGGTGCTGGTACATGGATTTCTTCGTAGCCTTTCTTCGATCGCTTGAAGGAACCGTCTGGCAGTTTGACTTTCTTGTTAGACATAAGATGAGAACCCTGATCAAATGCCAAATCGTCCAGATCCAATAGTTGACGTGGTGGAGCCGTAGTACCGGGTGTCACTGTCGTCGTAGTAGGAATCTGTCCTCTGCTTCGTGCTTTTGGTGCTCCTTCTTCATCGATTTCCATGGCGCTTTCTACAACACCTTTACGTTCCAAAGCTTCGCCACGACGTGCACGATCACCGCTCATATCTCGCAAAATCCATCCAAGGTTCTTCTGCTGCATTTCTGCTTCAACAGATGCGCGTTCTTCAGCCGTAGTTCTAGCGAGTCGAATGCACCAGTAGATCAAATCTCGGTTTTTGACAAGCACTCGTACAAGATCGAATTTATCGTAATCGAAAAGACCCATCAATTCGTTCTCGCAATCACGCATATTAATGGATTCATTGCCGAGAATGTCGAAAGCTTTTTGCGTCTTTTCTTGAGCAGTGTGAGGATCGGGATAATGAGTGGCAATCTGTCGCTGGAGCCAGAATGCATCGATGTCATGGGGTGAAATAACATCTGGTCGTTGTGCTGATGCTCCAGTTCTCTTCTTCTGATCGCCCTTAGCACCTGGAAGAACGGTCTTAAAACCTTCTTCTTCATCAGGTGATTCTTCAGCTTCTTCTTCATCGATCAATGGCTTGTCAGCAGCTGAGATTGCAGGGCCAACACCCGCTGTAGGCTCTTCTTCTTCCTCCTCCTCTACATCCTTGACTTCGAATTGATCATCTTCTTCCTCCTCCTCTTCGTCTTCGTCGAATACGACAGCAACACCAAGTTCGTCGTCGATATCTCCGACCTTTTCGCCGTTTTCGTCGACATTCATTGCATCACCTTCCGTGTCATAGTCAGTAATCTTCTTTGAAAGATTGACAAGCTGAGCAAATCTGTCAGACGACATTGTTCCTATGACCGATTCAATCTCGCGCTTCTTGTCAAAGTCTTTGAGTGTGTCGGTCTTTAACGTTTCCAATACGTCATCAGCAGCGCTTCGTATAACATCTCGAGCCTGGTCACCAAGGTGTTCATATACGAACGCGAGAATATGCTCATATGCTTCACGTGTCTCTTTAGTTCGTGGCCGATAGTTGAGACCTTCCCAATCGTCGGTTGCTGATAATACTGATGAGTAGCCGTATGCTTTGCTGATGGCGCTTTCTTCCTTCTTTCTCCGTCGTCTCTCGGCTTTTTCTTCTGATCGTTCTGCAGCCCGTCGCTTTTTCTCTTCGAGATCTTTTGGTGTGGTTCGAACAGCTCTTGACCCAAAATCTTTGGGATCAATCTTGCCCCACAAAGACTCTGGCTCGCCTGTGGGTTCCTGATCTCTACGTGGCAATCCACTTCGATCAGCTTGCAGCACTAGACTGGAATTTGCTGCATATTGATATTGATTCGCCTTTGCAATGTTTTCAGCCATAACTATGAGGATTCGTCAATATGAAAAACGTATAACGTATTGATATTTCAATGCACACCTTTCGAATGACGAAGACAATTGCACGACAAGGGAATTGGTCTCCCGCGCCGCGCTTCCTTAT
Organism: Rhizomucor pusillus; assembly: GCF_041956525.1. Classification (NCBI taxonomy): domain Eukaryota; kingdom Fungi; phylum Mucoromycota; class Mucoromycetes; order Mucorales; family Lichtheimiaceae; genus Rhizomucor; species Rhizomucor pusillus. The sequence goes on along the minus strand of NW_027192167.1, from coordinate 157,876 downwards.
ATAGCGCCGTGGCTTAGGTCACGTGGATTATGCTGCGGCGGCGGAAGAAACATTTACAGGATGTCCTTTGTGTACATTGCGTTCTGAAAATTTGTATTATGAATATATTCGATGAGGTCGAGGTATTGTTCAAAAGTGCGTACGTGACATCCATGGGTTTACAATATAAACATGTAAAAGGAGCATTGCATTCTTTCTTCCTTTCTTTATCACTGCATTCATCCATCGTCATGTATCTGCTGAACACTTTGAATGCAGACCTGGATGTTGCGTCTGACTATCCGCACCAATACTTTCATTACACGTGACTTGTTTAAACTGCGAATTTCTTGCTCTGTAGATAAGGTCGTCGGTGATAACATTATCCTTCGCCTATGGATAGCTTTATTTTCTCGAAATATAAAAGGAATTGTCACTAATGCATAATTATCATCATAAAATGAGACACGAGCGAAGAGTGGGACGCAGGGCTAGTTATACTATCCTTTGTGGGCTCGGTTAATAGAGATAGACTTTCGGTTTATGACTCAGCCGAAAGACTATGTACTATTAACGGCGACTGACCATACCTTGGTATTCGCCTCAAATCAACATAAAGATGCTTGATCATCTCAGCATGTTAAACAAGTCATTGATTGGCTGCCCGCAGAAGCATACATTGTTTCTTCCCGCAAGGTTTCGTTAATGACTGTAGAGATATCCCTGCGCAAGTCAGTTTGCTTCCTAACCCTTCTGCGAGCGACAGGGCTCAAAATCAGATCCGATATCCTTTGCGATTGCAGCTACAATGCAGGGAAAAGGAATATTAAACGGATAGCTCTCTTTCGGTTTTCGTGGCCTTATAATCTACTCTCGATGTCCACCGTCATGAACATTCCAGCTGCTTCGTGATCGTGAAGCGAAGTAGTATCTTCGTATTGACTTATAGAGAGGATACTCTGCCTTTTCTGCAACGACTTCCATTATCTGTGTTATGTAGCTCAAATGCTTTCTAGACTGTAAAGTATTAAGCAAACAAGTTGCCGTTCGTGTACAGCGAAAGCTGTTATACTTGTCAGATACAAATGTTTGTATTATTATTACTGCATGCTTTACTTTAAAAATAGCTCTAGCTGCGCGTGTGTGATAACACAATAACAGCAAAAGTTTGTATCCGAATATGCACTTTTGATTCTCTTATATTATAGGCTCGTGTGACAGAATAATCACGTAAAACCATGGAAATGCATATAGTTACCGTATCGTTCTCAGTTGTTTGGGCAAACCTGTCTGTGTGCCTGGTTCCTCGCGGCAAATTTTGGACAGGTTCAAAAGCGCTGCCTGCGCTTGAATTGGAGAGAACAAAAGGAATACTGATAAATCCTGAGAGTGTTTTTCACTTTGCGCCCAAGTATGCCCAGAAGACGGAAGAGACCTACCAACGAAGGACAGAAGATCGTCCTCAAGCCTGTTGATTGCTCCAGTTTTTGCAGAAGCACAGACTGTACTATGCACACCAGTGGACGAGCAACCAAAATACGAGACAAGATGGCAGCAAAACGCATAGCTTTGACTGGCGCAAGCCAAATGCTTCGAAGCGCCAGATCCATCTTTCAACAAGTTTCAGCATTGGAAAAACTGAATAAAAAATCACCTACCTTCCGCACCGGTAAGCATGTTTTTAGGGCTTGAACTCGAGCTCTGGTCGCTAACCATGTAAATGCTCGAGGTACCAGAATGATATCCGTGAAAAGCACGGACATTACCTCACTCTGCATTAGCAATTTCGTAAGTTATTCTTAGATTTTTGGTACATAATATGCTCACATGCTTTATTTAGGAGTGGTAAGCATTAAAATTGATACAAATTCACTAGCTATGGCGGCACAATGTATCTATACTCTCGCTGCCTGGGACATTCTTTGCGCTGAATGCACATCAGTGCGTGAATATCGTAAGCCTCAAACCTCTATACATCATGTCCACAAAATCTAAAGGTGGCACCACAATTATCTCTTTCCAAGCCGCAAAGTTTTGTTCGAAGCAGCGCGAACATTTTTTTTAAAATCCAGTATTTCTATGCATGGAGAAGGAATATTACACAAAACAAGCTGATAAGTTATGAGGATAAAGGTAGCGAATATTAAAAAACGGCACCACATATTAAATTCCATAGCAACTGATTCTCAATATTGACAACATTGCGTTTGGTGTATGCAGTCCCTGAAAGAACACACATGTGATCTGGCAGTCCAAGCTGGTGAACGTCCCATAGTAAGACTTTTCGATCGCCTTGATTCAGTTTCATTACACCGTCTACGACAGCTTGGGTGAAGGCTGCACTTCGTCCTGCGTTCCATGATGTTGAATAAATTGTTCCGCAGCAGAAAGGTTGAGGAGTGCGAATGATCATGGTCTGCGTAGGATAGACCGAGGTACGGAGGTAAGAAACCAGATCCAAAAACGTGTTAGCAAACTGTGTTGGTGAAACATCTCGGTTACGAATATCCTCGTTTCCAAATCCCAAGATTACAATGTCTGCTTTGGAAATATCCTGAGCGCGTTCGCTGATGACTTGCTTGTAATTCTCCAGATTGATACTGCCAACCTGATTGAAGTAAATGCTCGTATCGGCTCCCCAAGTTTCGTTGATTATCAATGGAACGCTTGCATCAGTGGCCCAAGGATATAGCACTCCTTCTGGATCTTCATCGTCGTCGTTGCATACACAAGGACTTTCTACGTCGCTACACCATCTGTTGCCAGAGCTGAATGCCTTCAAGTTTCTACATGCGTGTGTGAGGCTTTAAAGATCCTTAGATATTAGAGTTGCAATTAAATTACCTTCGAACATTTCCATCCGCCCATACATGAACAACTTTGTGCTTTAAGCACTCCGAGGCCTGCCCGATACTGACATATTGAGGGCGGCATTCGCCAGGTACGTATAATCTATTGTTTTCCGCATGATCTTCTTGGGATACTCCGAACATGCCAAAGAAATCAAGAGGGAAGATCCTTTGATACTCGGTTTTCTTCATCCACCCTCCATGATTGTGAGCAGGATTGCTAAAATCACACGGAGGTAACGTTGGCTTGGGCGCGTTGCTTCTGGATCTGACCACCAGTTTATTCTGGGATGTAAATCGATTTGGTCGGTATTGATGCAGCACTGGCTCTTCCCAGAAATAGGATCTATATTCGGTGCGTGTGTCGAGATAGTACGTGCCTTCGTAAGGAAAGGTGACGGATGCATAGTAGACGTTGGTTTGCTTTTCGTGTTGCATTAATTCGATGATTTGTTTCATAGATTTTCCAACGGCTGTCATGACTATGCTGTCGGCAGGTGCCAGGTGCTCTTCAGGTCGAATCGCTGATTTTGCTGGCGCAGGACCAAGCTATTTTCAAGTAAGCTTAGTGCAAAACAAAAGAAAATCAAGCATAGTACGCGGTTGAGATATATACCAGGACCACAACACACACAGAATCGCGTTCAGAAATAAAGACATGTTTCGTAGTGAAATTGCCGTCTTGGCGCATGAACATTGCCTTGGATACCCAACCATCCCAATATACACGATCAGATGCTCTGAGGATCAATTTATATAAGCAACGCTAGGAGTACTCCACGACTGAGATGACAATCATACGTACAGCCATCCAAAATCAACGTTGTCGCAAGCAGTTGGGGTCCTATCTTCCTTGACCAGTTCCTCAACTATAGGTGGCTGTACCGCTACTTCGGGGTCATCTGAAGAGGTCTCTTTCTGCTCAGTCAATTCCGTTTCAACTGACTCGTAGTCGGGTATACGGTCGATCCCATCAATATGGTTTGGTACTAACACCGATGTCTGCTGCAGATGTAGGACTGTAAGCAGAAGCACCAGCAATGCTACACCAAACACGAGATTCCGCCGAGACATTGACGGGATCTGCATTTCAAGGCTGTGCAAAAGTAAACGGAACAAGGACCGGTTCCCCAGGTAACCGGTTTCGGAGAGTAAGATCACGCATTTTTGCTTATCAAATCTCGGCCTGTACCTTTACATTGGAAGACACCTTTGTACAGAGACGTTACCTTATTCAATTTCGAGAGATGGATGAAATATAACACGATGGTTCTAGATTTAAGATATCTTGCAATATCTTACTAGGAATGACTTCCTTATTTATCACCTATAGCAGCTGAAAAATGGGTTTATACATTAGCGCAGACTTAGTCATGGCGACTAGGGTCCGATACATCCTGAATGTTTTGAATGTGGCATCTTTCATAGTTTATTGTAGTGTAAAATAATAAGTTTCTGGGTATTTCGCTTTGTACCAGTTAGCGGTGTATTTAGTTTACAATGGTGGCTAAAATTCAATAAGCAATCGCTTCAAATTCATAAAATGAGGTAGTACAAGGGATGTAGTATGCAACTTGGCAATCTGCTGGATGATACATAACCATGTCTTGCGACATCGAATACGTATGATACATGCCAGCGCTTATGTTCAAGGCACCTGCCAGGTCGTCGGAAATTGAATGCAAGTTCCTTTTGAGAATGGCCGTGCACGAACTTCAGCATTTTTATCAGCTTTCCCAGCTTGTTCTACTTCAGGCTGCAATAGCATCCTCATGGTAAGTTAGCATTTCTTGGAGGTAGATGGCTTAGATTTCAGTGGAGAAGCTTTTGGCTTTGTTTTTGTTCATTCTGCCTTTCCTTACTGTACGTTTTACTATTGGCATGTTGACTAGACTACGCGATCTACGCTCTCGCCTCAAGCTTTGAAGAAGGTTGCAAAAGATCTTCGGTCGTTGCAGCAGTCACCTCCTGAAGATATACAAGTAATCAACGATGATCAGGACTTGACTGAGATTAAGGCATGGATCCGTGGCCCAGGTATGATTCTGCCGGTGAGTATTTGATATGTGTTGTGCCAGTGGACTCATTGCTTGCTGAATAGATGGTACACCTTACGAGGATGGATACTTTAAGGTGTGTTTGACTTTGAATGAGGAATACCCCACTGCACCTCCCAAAGGTAGGAGCCACGCATGCGCGTTTCCTATGTGTAACCATGACATTGATCTTATCCATGCAGGTTTCTTTGAGACGAAGATCTTCCATCCAAACGTATCTGCTGATGGCGAAATTTGCGTCAGTACTTTGAAAAAGGACTGGAAGCCAGAACTTGGAATTACCAAAGTGTTGTTGGTAAGAACCAAGCTGGATGTGTCATGGCATTTGAGACAAGTCACTGAATTTCATAAATCTAGACTATCAAGTGTTTGTTGATTGTACCAAATCCCGAGTCAGCACTTAATGAGGAGGCTGGAAAACTTCTATTGGAACAATACGATTCCTACGCACATCAGGCGAGACTCTACACAAAGATCCACGCAAAGCGTGGCAAACAAGAGTACATGAGGTTGGCTGCTGAACGTGTGGCCGAAGGAGCGACAGCACTGCCTGGGAAAAAAGTGGAAAACGAGAATCCAGATACGTCTAAAAGCAACAACGAAGATGCTGCGAAACAGAAAGATATGCCGGCAAACAAGACGTCTAACATCATTACCAACAACGTGCTGACCACATCAGCCGCAAACAATGCTTCATCGAATGGTCGCAAGAGATCTGCAGCAGAGGCACAAGAAGGAAAGGATACCCTCGAAAGTTCGTTACCAGCAAAGCAGCCCAAAGTCGAAAATCCGTTGAAAAAGAAAACAGGTTCCATGCTTGACCGTAAAAAGAATCTTCGCAGACTTTAAGTATGTATCGAATCATTCCCTTCTTTTTATTTCACATCGCCTTTCTTCTTGTCAATTTTTTCTCTCCATTTCGATCCTTCCCCATCTTGTATGTATCCCATTTTCTCAATGAAATCGTTATCATTCTTGCTAGGTGCAAGAGAACTTGCGAAGCAGTCATGGAAGAGGTACATAATAGCAAACATATATGTTGAAGTACGGAAAAATATTCCATTACGTTTGCAGAAGTATATAAAATGTATGAAATACGACAAGGAACAGGATATCGAAAAATGTATACTACTCTGTATAAAGATTTGAGCTGCAAGGCAGTGAATTACTCTGCCAAGGTCTTTGCTACAAACTTTGCTAGCTCATTTGCGTCGGAAGCTTGCAATAATTTTTGTTCAAAATGCATATCGAGCTCCATGGCAGCATCCTGTGCAGTTGGGCGACTTTCAGGATCTTCATCTAGCAACCAGGCAACTAGGCCTGTGCAGTAGATGGTTGGATAGCTGTAGGTGAAGGTTGGACTGGGCTCTTCGAGGATCTTGTGAAAGACTTCTTCGTCGTCCTTAAGGGCATAGTGGGGCGGTACACGATCCATCATTTCAATCAATGTAATACCGAGTGACCAGAGATCGACCTTGACACCATACTCTTGTTCGCGAATAACCTCGGGCGCCATCCACTGTTACATACCGATATTTATAATTAGATCCTACTTGGAAGTTAGAGCAAATTTATCACCGACCTTTGCAGTACCGAGACGATCCCGATTGGAGTACTTTGTGCTTGTAGCAAGGCCAAAGTCGGCTAGGACTTGTCAGCATTTGCAATAATAAATCAATGGGCCAATTTTTTTTTACCTAGTTTCACTTCGCCGTTGTATCCGAGCAGTAGGTTCTCACACTTGACGTCACGGTGGATGTAACCTTTACTGTGCAAAAATATAAGGGCGTTCAAGATCTGACGGACAATATAAAGGGCATTTTCTTCTGGGAGCGCCCTGTGGCACAAGACGGCAAAAACACTGCATTGCATGAGATCCATGGCCATCCATACTTCGTCTCTGTGTATAGCAGCCTCGCGTAGTTTAATTAGGTTTGTGTGACCACTAGACATGATGCGTAGCTCGCGAACGATGGTAGCCCGGTATTCCCGATCATCGTCTAGCTTGCAACGTTTCAAAGCCATTTTTACTGAGCCCATGCCTCGGACAGAAACTTGTACAACTGATCCGTTCACCCTGGTATAGTAGATATATTTAGAGATCTGTAATCCTGATCCCCTCCTTCTTCCTCCTCTCCTTGGAATTTTCCTATTTCTCTTATACCCTGTCTCGTTGTCTGTATACTCCACTTACCCGGTCCCTATCTCCTTGGATCCCTGGTATCGATTTCGGGGTGCATCAATGAGTGTTAGCTTGGGTATCGCCTTTCTCAAACGTTTCACAAAGGCGGAATCTTGCTTTCTCAGAACAGGTGCCGGAGGAGCCGGTGTCCAGTCTGCTTTGCAGCACGCCGGTATCCATGGAGGCTTTGCAAGAACAAACGACACGTTTCAATCAACAGCGGCTTGAGATCACCCAAAACATATCGAACGCACACTCACCCTTGTGGGAGCACCAGTCTCTTTCTTTTTAGGCGGATCTTTGCGAGGTTCGGGAGCTGGCAAGAGGTAGGCGTTGCCCAAGATATCTGGGATTTCGCAGTGTCCAGGCGCACGCCAGACTGACTATTAAGATACGCAAATATAAGAACCTTGCGGTCATATAAGCAGTGTTGAAACAACATTACCTTCGCGGGTGCTTTGCTGCCAAGTAGTGAGTTTGGTTTTATGGAACCTAGGGAACGTCGTTTCACCGTGCCTGCGGTGGTGCTATTGCGTTTTTTAGCGCTCGAAGCAAGGGCAGTAGCAGTACTGTCAGAACACGACTTTTGCACTGGTTTTCTAGTAGTGAATGACTTGTGCATGAAGGCTAATTGATGAAGGAATGGAAGGGGGAATCAAGGTTCTACTTGACTAACGTTATCTTGGGGCTAACAGCCTGGAAAGTCTTGGAGGAAAAGGAGTGAATAACCGCTCTGTAGTACGCATGTTGCCGATTTTCATGCCTGCTCTGTCAGACCAAAAAAAAGCCTTTTTTATTTTCTGCGTACAATCTCTGCTCTCCTTTCTTATCCCCACTGAACGGCCAAGTAGTGAACGAAGCTGCTGTTCTTGAGTCTATTATGTATTTGTTCTTTCCAGGAATATAGAGACAGCCATGTGCTAGTAACAAAACCTATAAGCACATTCTTTGTCCTTACCATGGTTGTTCCAAACTGATCCATGGATGCAGTAACGTTCAAACCTGGTTATCTGTTTCGACAGATTTAATTCAGATTTAGCATGTTAACTATCCCCCTAACAATCGTAGTTCGTATTATTGCTTTCTGAACAAGCAGCTAAATTGTGCATATCGTCTCTCTATTGTAGTTTTAGTTTGCACATGATGAAATCGAAACTGGCTTTCGAGAAAATACCATGTACATACTGTATTAACAAGCGACCTTTAACAATTTTCGCTCCCTTGTATTTGCTAACGACTTTTCATTACTCTGTAAAACCTGTTCAAGCACGGAAACAAATGCGTAACAGAAAGACATGGAGAGAGTGAATTAAAAGGGATATGGAATAGACAGATTTCCATGACATGAAATGTGGTAATAATATCAGCATATTGTCTCTCAACCTGTTGTCAAGATGGGTACTGTTCCTGTGGATAGTTTCATCGTGTGCTTCCGTCTCTAAGGAGGAAGAACACCAATACCTTTGTAAGATCTGGTGGAGCCAGCATTTCATTGTTCTTGCAAAATACAGCGATGAATTGTAATAGGATAAAGGAAGAAGCAAACGACGGTTATATTTTGAAAAAAAAATTATAAATTACGCTTATAACATCTTACCCTATAATTGAAGAAATCAAAATGTTACCGTGGAGTTTAGATGCATGTTCGCCACGAAGAAATGGAAGTTGAAGCGTGTATTGGTATGAAGGGAATCTGATGTGGCGCAAAATAGAAACAAAGAGATAAATATTTACGGAGACATGGATGCAAGTTGCTCGTCAGGTAGGCAAAGAAGATGTATTTGCATTGTCCGAAAAGGCAACGCAAAAGGATGCATATGAAGATTTGAAGTACCATAGCTACCAATACAACAGTCGATGGGGCCATGGATCAGATGCAAACTCGGGATTTGCATGTTATCTAAAGTCCTTGTGACACCCACGCTATTGACGGCTTTGAAATTCTCAGCTATCAAACTCTGTAACATTCGTGTTTGAAGCAAGAACACCACATAAATGACCCTTCTGAGTTTAGTGTCGGGTGCAGTGAACGCCCCCGGGTAAAACATGTTTATTCGCGTTGCTTTTCGACGTATGGCGTTAGCCACTACTTGCAGGCGCATCCCTCGGCGCCGACCTCCTTGGTAGCGCATTGGCAGCTGGAGCTGCACTTGCAACCTCTGCAAAAAATGGTCACAACGTGAGTGCTTCCCAATAGCGCGCGACACAGCCGACATATGTAGTTGTCAAACTTACTCGTTGCTGGAAGCGCAAGAGCATCCAGAGTTCTCGCCACACTTGCAGGCATTAGCAGTGCATTGGCAGTTTTCAGGCTTGCAAACGCAAGAAGTACCGCAGCAGCTTGGGTTTCCCATGTTTTGTTTCTTGATGAAAGTATGTAGTCTGGAAAGAAGAAGAAAAGAGAAGAGAAAGAAATGCTGTGCTTTTTAAGGAGTAGCGGTTTCAAATCCCTACACCATCATGCAAGCCGCAGTACATACACTGGTTCCCAGCCTTTCCTTACATTTGATATATGCATATATGTCAGCTGCTGTCAGCAACTTGCTAACTTTTAAGCAAATTTATCACGTAAGAGCCAAATTCAAGAGATAAATTTGAGTTTTACCTACACAAATTTGATCTTGCGCCTATTCCAAAAACTGGGAAGAACGAGTAGTATATACTGTCTTCCGTGGTCCCAAAGCACTCAAATGCAGAGATTGAAGAGTATTTCCATGCATCCAAATAGCCCCAAACACACAAAAATAATAAAAAGGCACTGCAGATGTCTTGCGGCTGCTTGTTATTACCTGGAGATGCGGGACCAGCAAATTTTTCGGCAGTAACCAAATCGACCTCTTCCTTTTAAAGCAACAGGAACACCTTTTGATGGAAGAAGTAGTATGAGATTCAATCATGAAGATAGATATACCTATGTCTCTATGAAGGTCATAGACTATTTCTCTGCCTAGTACATGCAGAAGAAATCGATGGATACAAGCAGATTATTGTATCATTTTGTATGATTTAACCTTTGATTTTGTTACTACTTTGCGGCTCCAAGTCTATCCAACTGTCTGTGAGGGGAGGCAAGAACCACGAATGGCGTTGTAAAGCAAGCAATTCAGGTCGTCGGACCTGGCAACGTCACGGCAGCGAAGTAACCTGAAACACTCCACCTTTCCCCCTCCTGTCCGTTGTCGGTCCGCTTTGCACGTCGCGCGTCTTTGTCTTTTCCCCTTCAGACTCCATTGTAAACCGAAATCATGCCTGGCTTCTACACAGGACTCGCCGGGGCAGCTACCAGTCTCGCGACTATTGTCGGCTTATACATGCTTTTCACCGGATCTGGTGAAGCATTCAACGTTGGAAAATTACTCGAAGATACTTCGCCTTATGCCTGGGCGTTGACCGGGATGGGTCTCTGCATTGGCCTCTCGGTGGCCGGTGCTGCGTGGTAAGACACAAAAGGACACACGCGCGCAACGCTTTTTCTTTGCAACGCAGCCAATTTGACAATCGACGGACACAGGGGTATTTACATTACCGGCGCATCCCTTCTCGGTGGTGCTGTCAAGGCACCTCGCATCCAGTCAAGAAACCTCATTTCAATTATTTTCTGCGAAGTCGTCGCTATTTACGGTGTTATTATGGCTATTGTCTATTCAGCAAAGTTGAACTACGTTCCTCCTGAACTGTTGTATACCACATCCAACTACTTTACTGGTAAACGACGCCTATGCAACAGTGGCAGCAGTTGTCTTTACTGATACTAACGTGCATGTAATCGCCTTGTTTTCCAAACTATCAGGACACGCTATCTTTTGGGGCGGTTTGACAGTTGGTATCTGCAACTTGCTCTGTGGCGTCTGCGTTGGAGTTACAGGATCAAGCGCCGCGCTCGCTGATGCTCAGGATGGTCAACTCTTTGTTAAAGTACTCGTTGTTGAAATTTTCGGTTCTGTTCTTGGCCTTTTTGGCCTCATCGTGGGTTTGCTCACGGTAAGGATTGAACAATATATAGCAGCGAAAGTAACCAGTCTTATTCACTGAATTTGTCATCGTTATGCAGACCGGAAAAGCAGCCGATTTCCAGTGAAGATGAGACGCCAAGAATTTGTGAATACCCGAATTTATAAAAGGTTGAAATACATGAAAAACAGAAAGCGATTTTTGCATGAGGAATACGCGAGTAAATGATAGAATTACAAAAGTTCTAGTAAGATGGAGGCACCTGGAGCAGTGTTCTGCTCCTTTGCTTTTTTGATCTCCTTCATGTGAGGTTTCAGCAAGGCAGCAACCTCGTCTTTGGTCGAAGGTTCCTCGAGCAATGCGACGACAACGAAGCTACCATAGTTTGCTGCAAAGTGTGCCAGGTTAGGTTTGATGCGTTCTAGGAGTTTCGGTGCAAAGTTCAGAGGTTCTGTCGCGCGATCGTTAGCTTCCTCGGCGGAATCGGCCTTGACCATTGCTTTGATAACACGGTTTCCAAACGGGTTTTCCATGATGTGATTATCCTTTTCGATGCTTTCACCACAAAGATCAAGAATTGCATTGATAGCGGCGGTCTTGTCACCTGCATGAAATGAATACATGTGAGCCATCTCCAATCGTGTTGAGAAAGGGTAGTACAGATCAACACTTACCAACAGCATGGAGCATGGTCTCTCTCACAATCTGTGAGGATAAGCTCTCGCGCAAAAGTGTCGATGCATGTTGTGCAACGGCTTGGATAAGCAAAGGCGAGCTACCCTCCAGAATTTCCTTGCTTCTAATCTCGGGATCTTTCTTGCTGTTTCTGTATGCATCCGCTTCCTTTAGCTGTTTGACGGTCTCAGGAGAAAGGTACTTGGTATTGCGGCCGGCCAAAATGTATAGAAAAACTCGGCGGCCGTATTTGTCATTGAATAGTTTTTGAGCATTTTTCAATAATTCCTAAGGGAACAAGAGATTCAGTGAGCATACGCAGCAGTGGTTAGATGAATCACATATCTATCAACTTACGCTAACTACAGCCTTGTTGATAAGTACGGTATCATCAGTGACGTCTAACAATCGGATCAAGACCAAGTAGCCGTATTGGTCTTCAGCAATCTTTGTCAAGTAAGGCTTAAAGTTCTTTACAATATGCTTACGGTCCTAAAAATAAACGGTAAGCAGACATTCCAAGACTTGGCAAAATAAGACAGTACCTTGGGCGAAGCATAAGACACCAGCATGATTGCAACCTTGGAGCCTTCACGAGTGTGCAAAATATCTTGGACGTTGTCGCGAAGATGAGCAAACATATCCTGACGACCCTTATCGTCCGCGAGGGTCAAGTACTGGTAAAGAGCTGTATGGACGATGCTGTGGACGACAGTGCCCTTGTCCATGCATCCAGTTAATGTTTCTGCCATGAATTTCAATACAGTTTCTTTCTTTTCCGGCAAGTTCTTTAGCAATTCATCCAAAGTCTTTGCTCCTCCGCCGTGGTTGAAAAGCGTCATTTCTGGACCGTAAAATTCAGCAAGTAATTCTCGACGTTGCGCTGCATTGGAGAACTGTGCAAAAAAGGCTTCGACAACTGTTGAAGCTTCCTTGTGTCTAATGAGTCTGCGAATGTGCGTGCGGTATTCAGACAAGATCTGGTCTCGCTGCTTTGGACTAGAGGATCATCATCGTTAACATCCGTTGAGTAGAATTCTTTTTTTTTACATCTGTTCTCCTACATACCAGTATTCGAGTGTTTTCAAAGCAATAAATTTGCCGTACATGGACTTTGACAGATCAAGGTACTTGCCGGCAAGTTCTCCGGCGATCTCGTTTTTCTGCTCTGCATTGCCCTTCTTTAAACAAGTTTGAATAATACGAGAGGCATCGTGCTTGAAAATAATCTATTGTTTCTCGTTAGCAACGTTGCACTTAGAAGAATCGACGGATTTCGATTGCCAACCTCTTGCACGTGGCCCTTGATAACACCCATTATTTGGTCCATCAACTGCTTTGTCTCTTCACGGGAAATATCACCACGTCTCAAAGTTTCCCAGATCTTCTTAGCCTCTGTGATCATATCACTGTGACGATTTTGGCTCTTGCGATCTTGTTTTGATGCATTTTGGTGCTTGTGCGAATCTGTCGAGGTACAAGTTAGATCTTGGACCTTGAGTGCATGGAAATCTCTTTTATCATTGAGTATACCATTCTTCGCCTTTTTGCTATTCTTATCTGCACCGGCTTGGGTGCTTGCCTTTCTCTTTAAATTAGCCATTACTGCATAACAACGCTGGTTTCGGACGGTTGGACCCAAAAATTAGTGCCTAAAAAGCCACAAGTGTTCCAATTATGGAAATTATTGGGAAGCGCGCTGTTTCAGCCTAGGCCTGTTCCTGGAAAAGCGCGGTCGCGTCGTTCTCGCGCGGTGTTCTTCTTTCTCAACCCAAACTTGAACATGGGCTCCAAACGAGAGTTTGGAAGCGGCAGCAGGACATTTCGGCGAGGCTTCAACAGGAAACTTGGTTCGACAAGGGCTAACAGCTCACTGCAACGCTATGGCTTACCGACTGGGTCTGCCAGTGAACCTACCGTTCGCAATCAACGTTTCGAACACATTCGCAAACTCGATGAAATCGAATCACGATTCGGATTCGATCGCTACAAAGAGGGTCCCGAACGTCTAGGCTGGCTCATTAATATGCACGAGGTACCACATATATGGTTTTAGCATCTATCGCAACTTGAGATCGCAGCTGACCCACGGCGCATAATAGACCGTTGTTCCTGACTCAGAATGGCCTGGAGGCCGCGCAGCCGTAAAGTACTATTTCTTGGATGAAAACGGCGAGACTTTCAAAGTACTGCAATTTTATAGTCCTTACTTTTATATTGGTTGCAAGGTAACCTATGACTGCATGTTTATTGGCATGGAACTAGATAGTAATTTTCTTGGCTGTATATAGCCTGGCACCGAAGGAGAGGTAGAGGAATATCTACGACGAAAATTTGAAAGCACAATTGAGCAAATCAAACGTATACAAAAGGAGGATCTGAAACAGGTACACACTGTAGCATGTACGAAACAGTTGATATGGAATATGCTGAGCAACCCGTCATTTGCTGTTAGCCAAATCACCTAATTGGCAGGAAGCGGACCTTTCTGCAACTATGCTTTCGAAACGTATCCGACCTATTGACTGTTCGAAAAGTTATCCTGCCAGAGGCTAAGAAGAATGAGGCAAAGCTAAACTCAATGGACATGTACACAGAAGTAGTAAAGTAAGTGGCGGTTCAACACTGGAATGGAATTTTTACTGATACAGTATTCAGGGAAACGATTCGTTACGAATCTTCGAATAATATCTCTGCCACGAATTTCCGCAAAAATCCACACGATGCTTTGGAAAATATCATCGATATCCGCGAATACGATGTTCCATACTATGTTCGATGTGCTATTGATTTGGGTAACAACTCTAATCACAAAGTTTTTCCAGTTCCATGTATCTTATCTTTTCATTAGATATCCGTGTTGGTGTCTGGTACAATGCAAAAGCATTGCCAGATGAGACAGTCGTGCTTACTCGACGGCATGATCTCGTACACCGTCCAGAACCCGTCGTTCTAGCTTTTGATATTGAAACCACCAAGCTACCTCTAAAGTTTCCTGATGCGACCATTGACAACATTATGATGATTTCATACATGATTGATGGACGGGTATATGGAAAGCTTACATGTGTGAATATTTCAAGCATTAAACACTTCTCTTATCCATTCACTAGGGATACTTAATTACAAACCGGGAAATTGTCAGCGAAGACATTGAGGATTTCGAATACAATCCGAAGCCAGAAATTGAAGGACCTTTTACAATCTTTAACGAGGCAAATGAGGTAAGTTCCAGATAGGTTAGTTTTTTCACCCTCATACTTATTGTTAGTAGTACGATGTCATTATGCGCTTCTTTGAACATATCCAACAAGCCAGACCCACCATATTCGTCAGTTATAACGGTGATTTCTTCGATTGGCCGTTCATAGAAGCTCGCGCTAAAGTACATGGTATCAACATGTATGATGTACGTCGAATCCACTCAGCTACTAGTGATAAATGGATGACTGATATACTATGAATTTAGGTAATTGGTGTATACAAGGATGATGAAGATGAATATAAATGCAAGTTCGCTTCACATATGGACGCGTTCCGTTGGGTAAAGCGCGATTCATATTTGCCTCAGGGCAGTCAAGGTCTAAAGGCTGTGACAACTGCCAAGCTGGGCTATAACCCAATGGAACTTGATCCAGAAGATATGACAAGGTAATATTGTTTTGGTTCACAAATCAGATGATTTAATTTCGTAACCGATTTTGTGATTAGATTTGCATCAGAGCAACCTCAGACACTTGCGCAATACTCAGTTTCCGACGCCGTCGCTACTTATTACCTGTATATGAAATATGTGCATCCATTCATTTTCTCACTTTGTAATATTATTCCTCTCACACCCGACGAAGTGCTGCGTAAAGGTACCGGCACGCTTTGTGAATTATTGTTAATGGTATGTATGATATGCGACGCATTCGGATTACAGTCGAATAATTCTTATCATAGGTTGAAGCCTACAAAGCCAACGTTATTATACCCAATAAGCATGTTGAAGACCGTTCAAAGATGTTCGAAGGTCATTTACTTGAAAGTGAAACATACGTCGGTGGTCACGTCGAAGCTCTGGAGGCAGGCGTCTTTAGAAGCGACATTGATACCTTTTTCAAAGTGGATCCGGAAGCTGCACAGCAGGTATGTACAGACGTTTCAGAACGTGGATACCATTATTATCCTAACAAGGTTCTAACACGATCGCGATTACAGTTAATCGACCAATTGGACGATGCATTAAAGTTTACATTAACAGTGGAAGAGAAGCAAAAACTTGAAGATATCGTAGATTACGAACAAGTGCGCGATCAAATCAAAAAGAAACTAGAAGATCTTCGAGACAACCCGATACGCCATGAAAGTCCTCTCATTTATCACTTGGATGTTGCCGCCATGTATCCAAACATTATTCTTACCAATCGACTGCAACCTGATGCAATGATCGACGAGTCAATGTGCGCCACTTGCGAGTTTAACACACCAGACAAAACGTGCGATCGTAGGATGACTTGGTCCTGGAGAGGCGAATATTTCCCAGCCAAGCGCAACGAATACAACATGATCGAAAACCAGCTTTCAACGGAAATGTTTCCTCCAAAAGAGCCTAAAGGCCAGCCAAGAACATGGCAAGCGCTTGACGAATCCGAAAGAACGACCTTGCTCCACAAACGCTTAACAGATTACTGCAAAAAAGTCTACAAAAAGGTTCGAGAGACTAAAACCATCGAGAGAGAATCCATCATTTGTCAACGAGAGAACCCATTCTATATCGGCACAGTACGTGCTTTCCGTGATCGACGTTACGAGTACAAGGGCCTCCATAAAAAATGGAAACAAAATCTGGACAAGGCACTAGCTGAGGGCGCAGTGACCAAAGTAGACGAAGCAAAGAAGATGATTGTTTTGTACGACTCGCTGCAGCTTGCGCACAAGTGTATTCTCAACTCTTTCTACGGCTATGTCATGCGAAAAGGCGCTCGATGGCACTCACTGGAAATGGCTGGTATTGTCTGTTTGACAGGCGCAAGAATCATTCAAATGGCCCGTCAGCTAGTAGAAAGACTAGGACGACCTCTCGAACTGGATACGGATGGTATCTGGTGTATTCTACCAAAAACGTTCCCAGAAACCTTTGCATTCACTCTTGCGAACGGAAAGAAAGTCAAGATTGATTATCCATGTACCATGTTGAACCATCTAGTACACGCCGGCTTCACAAACCACCAGTACCAGACTTTAACCAACCCAGCGACCTTTGAGTATTCCGTGCACAGTGAAAACAGTATCTTTTTCGAAATCGATGGTCCTTACCGCGCCATGATTCTGCCAGCATCCACTCACGAAGATAAACTCCTCAAGAAGCGATACGCTGTTTTCAACGACGATGGATCGCTTGCAGAACTTAAAGGCTTCGAAGTCAAACGACGAGGTGAACTCAAGCTTATCAAGATTTTCCAGTCAGAGATCTTCAAGGTGTTCTTGCAAGGAAAGACGCTCGAGGAATGTTACGCTGCTGTTGCGCAGGTTGCCAATCAATGGCTAGATATTCTTTACAGCAAGGCAAGGAACCTTCACGACGAAGAACTATTCGATCTGATTTCAGAAAATCGAAGCATGAGCAAGACTTTGGAGGACTACGGTGCACAGAAATCGACGGCTATTAGTACAGCGAAGCGTCTGGCCGAATTTTTGGGCGATCAGATGGTCAAAGACAAAGGTCTTGCGTGTAAATTCATTATTTCTGCATTGCCTGCTGGCTCTCCCGTTTCTGAACGCGCTATCCCTGTTACGATCTTCAACGCGGAGCCAAGTATCAAAAAACATTATTTACGAAAATGGCTCAAGGATAACTCACTGACAAGCTTCGATATTCGTGACATTCTCGATTGGGATTATTATCTGGAACGATTCGGATCAGTTATCCAAAAGCTCATTACAATTCCCGCGGCCATGCAGAAAGTTAACAACCCAGTACCGCGTGTGCATCATCCAGATTGGTTGCGGAAACGTGTATCTGAAAAGGATGATAAGCTTCGCCAAAACCGTATATCGGAAATGTTCCAGCGTGTAGAACGGGAAAAGTACTTGGATGACTTAGATGAAGAGATGAACGAAGCCTCCTCGTCAGATGATGTTGAAATGAACGATATCGAGGATCTGGATATCGGTGGCCCTGCTGTGAGCAACGGTCAACGAGTTGGACGAGTGACCAAACGCAAACGTCGCCAGGGCACAGAGCCTATAGACGAAGATTTACCAGAAACAATGCCCGACATGTATGAAGATTATCAAGGATGGTTAGCGTATCAAAAGTTGAAATGGAAGCGACAACGTTTACTTCGAGCCAAACGAAGAGAAGCCAACGGACGCAGTTCGCAAGGATTGAGTCGAGGCGACGTTGGTGGATTCTTTAGAAGACAAACCGGATCCCTCGTTTCCAGTACTTGGGAAGTGCTACAAATCACCAAGACAGAAACAGCTGGCGAGTACCGCATGTGGGTCTCTATACAACAGCGTCTGGTATCTATACAGTTGAGTGTACCACGTATTTTCTACCTCAATTGCCGAGAAGATGAACCTACACAACTGCTGGAGGAAAGTCCAAATTGCAACTATTCTAAATGTGTTCGTACGCTGCCACGATCTTACCCCTGCTACAACTTGTTTGAGGTCATCATGTCTGAAGAAAACTATCAAAAGGAATGCAGAAAGATGTCAAGTATCTTTAATCACCCATCCACTGAAAGTGTTTATGAAACTCATGTGCCTTTGGATGTTCGCGCCTTGCTGCTGCTTGGAGCTCACTGCAGCGTGATCAAGGAGAAAGCTGGACGTAGCAGACTGGAGGACAAGTTCAACCTTTTGGATCTCGAACCAAAGCTCGGCATCTCCAACAGCTACTTATCAAATCCAAAGGATTACAACTATATCTATCTTTATCACGATTACTTGGATAACCGACACTTCTTTGCACTATTGGGTTCATCCTTACAGACAGCAGAGTGCTTCATTGTCGGAGGACCCAGGGATAACCAGCAGCTTCCAAATATGCGTTCATTGTACAGGACATTGTATCAGGAGCTTACGGCGCAAGACAATTTTAGCCAGACGGTTGAATTGAAACCAGAGCTCGAGTTCCAAATAAGCAATCACGGAACAGAGCGCGAGGCCCTGCGACACGTGAACAGAGCCCTAGGCCGATACCAAGATGCAAAACATGGGCCAACTATGATCGTCATCTGCTCTCCGAGCGAGCCCGGCCAAATCATACAATATGCCAAAATTATTAATGAATTCCCTTACATGACAATACCACCTCGACTTCCAGACGGCGGGTTGAATGCGCTTGGCTGGCTGCAACAAATTGCTCGCCGCTCCATCCATTCGTATCTTACCCTGGGTACTTGGATTGATGAAAAAGTTCGACAAGCACGCTACGCAAACGTCCCTATTTGTAATATTCCTGACGATGCATATTTGTTCCTGGCTGATATCCTCTTCGCTCGGCGGTTGATGAAGAACGATATGGTCCTTTGGTGGTCAGAGGCCACTAAGCCAGATTTAGGCGGAAGAGAAGAGGACGAAAACCTGGCAGCTATCACTGACATTGAGCACCCACAAATCTCAAATGCATCTATATATTACAATGTTTGCATTGAGATAGAAATCTACAAGCTTTGCCTCAACAGTATCATAGAGGCATTGGCTATCAACGAACTGGAAGGCACGACTGGCATTATGGGGTTTGATACTTCCTTGCATAGTCTGGATGAATACAGCAACAATGCGGTCTACACATCAGTCGGTTTCGCGGATGGTACCCTTTCAGCAAAAACTTTCACGATGCTTCGCAATACAGTGCAGCAATGGATGCAAGAATCAAAGCAAAATAATCCTACGGCAGCAATGATGGTTGATGCATTGCATCGATGGCTTCAAAGTCCTTCCTCCAACATGTATGACCCGTGTCTGTATGGCGTCGTCCACGGCATGATGAAGAAGGTGTTTATGAAGTTGATCGCTGCAATCAAGGACTTGGGAGCTAGCATTGTTCACGCAGATTTCCGCAAAGTTATTCTCGCTACTACAAAGGAATCCTTGTTGACAGCCAAACCATACCAAGAATACCTATTCCGAACTTTACAGAGCAAACAGATATTCAACGAACTCGAGTTGCGACTCGTGTACTGCTGGGATGTCCTGATATGGATGGACGAAATGAACCATGGAGGCATTATTGCCAATCCAGACACGATGATGACCGACGTTTCAACTCCAACACCCGAAGTTATCATGCACTGGAATATCCAAAACTACCTTGCACCAGCGACGCAACCTACGTTCCAAAAGATAATTGCCAACTTTCTAAGCAGGATACGCTCCCTCAAGATCGAACATCCTCGCGATATCCGCAACCAAGCGCAAATGGATCAAGATGAGGAGAATATAGAGCGGCGAGTGATAGAAACCCGAAACTATGTATCACACGACGTACAAGGAGATCTTTTACGATGGATCCTCAAGGCTACTCGAAAGCAAGCTACAGAAGAAGGCTACGAGTTCCCCGAACTATCTGGTTCTCACTTGCAACTATCCAATCCAACTTTGGAGTGCGTCAAGGCCATTTGCCACGTGCTGCATTTGGACCCACTTTTGGAGGACCAAGTGAGAGTACTGAAAAGCAACGCGCTCCTCGCCGTATCTGGAATAAGTGAATTTAGCGACGAAGCGAAGTTCCAAAATCCCTGCAACACATTCAAGCTTTCAGGTCTCCTTTGCACCTTCTGTAACTATGCGAACGATCTGGACTTCTGCCGAGACGAGTCTCTGCTACCCGTGAATGGCATACCACAAACTTGGCGTTGTTTGGCCTGCAAGGTCGAATTCGACAAAACTCACATTGAAGGTACTCTCATCTCCTTGGTTCAGGACTGGGCAATCTCGTTCCAGGTACAAGACCTGCAGTGCCCTCGCTGCCGTGACATTAAGCGTGAGAATTTGCTCAAGCATTGCAACCGCTGTGGCAGCGAATTTGTCACGACGCAAGACAGGAACGACATTTTAAGAAAGGTGCGCGTTCTAGAAAGGGTTGCCAAGGAACAAGGCTTCTCGTTCTTGTCAGATCTTGTCAACTGGATCCTGTCGAGATCAGGATAAATATACACACCCTCTCTTTCTGTTTTCCCAACTTGTAAATAAAGCTCATCTTCATCCATTTTATTTTCATTTTCATTTTCTTTCTCGTCTTTTTAAAGGTATGGATAGTATTTCGGTTGGTTAAACGAACCGAGCTACAGACCAAAAAGCTGTAGACGGCAGATACACAACCAGGCCACTCTTGTGCTTGATAACCGAAGTAGAACTGGTTTGGACAGTACTCTACGCCTTCTCAAAAGCACGGAAAAAAAAGTTTGAAAGAAAATTGCAGATGCACAGCTCCTTTTTTATACGTCGTCGTAAAGCAGCTCAAAGCCACGAAATGATTCATCTTCCGCACCACATTCACATATCTTTAGTGGATCTCATTTGGGACGACAAATCTTTTAAAAATTAGGTGCAATGTGAACAGTAAAAAGAAGCAGCTTTTGACTCTTCAATCTTTCGGCTCGCCTTAGCCTTCTATTCGGCTCTTCTGTTACCAGCAGCTGTCAGTCTGGTTCCTGACTTGCACAACACCAACATTCTACGCAGCAAAATTTTTTTTCCTCTTCACGACTCTCTCCGCAGCTTCAGGCAAACGACGCGTAAGCCGTTACCATATATTCATTTTCCTTTTTTATGGGGAGTGGAAGGCAACTAGTGTAATCCGAATTGAGTTACCGGTTATACCGGCCTTATGCATTGCACTGCATAGCCTAAACACCAGTAGGGCGCTTTCAATGTCCTGAGGCACCTCCCTAGGTATGGAAACCATCGTCGGTCAAGCGGTACACACAGAACAGTGGTTTCTGGTACCCTACACCCGTTTTCACGAGTTGCCCAGCAAGAGCATTACGGCTTTTCTCGGACTTTCCCACGGGCTGCATATAAAGAACAAGTCTTTTCGTGTGTTTACCCGTAAAGCATAAGCAAGTTGCCTCCAAAGAAAAGAAAAAAAAGAAATTCCGCAGTCTGACGCCTTTTTATATCCATATTATCACAGTCACAACTTTTGCTTTTGTTTGCGCGGCGCTTGAAAAAAGTCGGGTCACGCATTATTTCATCAGAGGGCAGGCCCGTGGTTTCTCTTTTCGATAAGACACATACGAAAGAGAGCAAGCAGCAGTGTTGTCATGGCGGGTGGAGCAAGGTCTTCAAGAGCGCAGGCCAAGGGTGGAGTCCTCAATGAAAACTCATTGAAAGCTATTGCTGAACTTATAAAGACTGGAAAAGGTATGCGATTTTTGAGAAAAAAGAACAAACGGTTGTATAGCAACTAATAGCTGGTTGCTATGGATACAACAGCCAAAAACATTATTGTTATGACCGGTGCAGGTATATCTACGGCGGCAGGCATCCCAGATTTCCGAACAAAGGGTACCGGTCTCTACGACAATCTTCAAAAGTTCAAACTGCCATACCCGGAAGCGATCTTTGACGTTGATTACTTTGTGGTAAATATATAAGCAGCGAGCAGTAAGAGGATATACACAATGTTAATATGTGTTGTAGGAACGACCTGAACCGTTTTATGCTTTGGCAAAAGAAATATACCCCGGAAAATACTATCCAACAAAGACGCATTATTTCATACGACTCTTAAAAGAAAAAGGTGTCCTGCTGCGCAACTTTACTCAGAACATTGATACTTTAGAACGTCTGGCTGGCTTGGAGGACGAGTACATTGTGGAAGCGCACGGCAGCTTTGCAACTGCATCGTGCATTGATTGTAATCAAAAGGCGGATACGACAGAGCTCAAGAAGAAGATAGCATTAGCCCAAGTCGCGCGATGTGAAGAATGCGAGGGACTTATCAAGCCGGATATCACTTTTTTCGGCGAGAATTTACCGGCTCGCTTCTTCCAACAGCTTGATGTAGGAAGATGTGTTTATTATTACATGTCACCAATTATTGACGATTTTACCTTTTAGGACTTTGACTCGACAGACTTGCTCATTGTAATCGGTACAAGCTTGCAAGTGCAACCATTTGCATCGTTGATAGATCGAGTACAGGAACACGTTCCTCGTCTCTTGATAAACCGAGAAGTAGCGGGCGCCGTAAGTTTGAATTTGGATATTGACATGCGCGCGTATATGGAACTTTTGTTAACGTTCCCTTTTGATATTATTAGTACAACTCTAAAAGCCGTGGGTTTGATTTCAAGTGGAAACACGGAAAGAACAGAGATGTATTACACCTTGGCGATTCTGACAAGGGCGTGGAAGAATTAGCAGAGTTGCTTGGTTGGAAGGTAAACAATAAACGTGACTCTGAAGGAAAACGAGATGCATGGTTCTCATTCATTCACGTAGGACGAGCTGGACAATATGTTCCGAAAAGGCAACGAGAAATTGAAGGCGCAGTGGGCCGTCGAAGACAAGCTCTTGGCAGCTGTTGAAGAAGCTGCTGAGGGAGAACCGACACAAAAGGAAGCTGACAAACAAGTGGATGAACTTGCTGAAGAACTCGAGAAACGTCTTCATGTCCCAGCTAATCGTGAGGAGAGTGAAAGTCGATTGAAAGAAAAGGAGGCTGACACAGCAGAGACAACAAGAGAGAAACAAGATAGCAATAACAAGTCATCAAAAGTGTAATAAAGACAAGATGGGTAATATGATTTCATTACTCCTCTTCGTCCTCTGGATCCGCACCAAATTGCTTGAAATCGATCTTTCTGCCACGCGTACGACGGCCGCCTTCGATAATGTTGGATGTGTCCAGCGCTTCGAGCTCGCCCTCTGAACACACAAACAAGTTGTTTTGAGTATCCAAGGTGCCTAAAATAGACCAGCTGCTGTATCTCACCTGAAATTTCGCTTTTATCCTCGGCATCGGAACCCTGATCGTCATCCTTACGTTTCTCTTTTCTCGCGGGTTTTGACTTGGACTCGTTTGACTTGCTTGATTTCTTCTTTCTGGGGGCTTCTTCATCTGTGGCCCAATGTCGTTAGACGCGTAGATCAAATTGTGTCTGTAACAAGATAGCTGCACATACCTTCCTCCTCTTCTTCCTCTTCCTCTTCCTCTTCCTCTTCGTCGGATTCTTCTTCTTCCTCTTCAATCTCATCATCATCGACTATGAACGGATCCTTATTTTTGCTAGACCTTTTGGTCGCTCTGGAAACACGAAAGATTACGTGTCAAACACCTTGCAAGCGTTCTACTGCGCACAACATGAATAAACTCCTAAACGTACTGCTCTGACGAAGTCTTTGGCTTCTTTGCACGAGGAGATTCTTCCTGATCTTTGTCCTTGTGTCTTTTGGCAGCTAGTGCTTGCAATCTTGCTCGTTGATCAGACATGTTGGAAAAGAGAAAAAAGACAAGGGAAAACAGGGAGGGTTGTGAGGGAAGGTCAAAAATGCAGTCTGACTGCAAAATTGGCGGCGATGAATATAATAAACGCGTATGGAACCGATTATTCCCCCCGCTCTTGCCGAACTTGAACCTGATATGACAATGGTGATCGACGCCGCTCCAAACAAAAGACGACGGGTCGATCAACATTCTGAATCGCCACTAGCGGCAGCGACGACCAAACGTCCCGCTAGTCGATACCCGCAGTCCTGTTTATTGTCAACTCTACTGTACAGACAAGCACCGCGGCATCTAGCGTCATCAGCACACAGCGTTGTTGTTACCGTTCCACCTAAACCTAATCCACCTGGAATTCATGCTATTACAGGGGATCACTACAGTCTTGATCTGAGTGGAAAGCATGCACCGCTCTGCAAAACACAACTTCGGTTGGCTCAGGAACTTCACGCTCGACGAACAATCACTCACCTGGAGTGGAACCAACGCGGCACGGCACTTGCAACAGTCGATGAAACTGGTAGAATTGGAATATGGGAGCTTGGAGTAAGTAGTAGGATGACCGTAAACGAATGACTGGAGCGAGAGACTTATTGGGCTTTATAGAGCTCAGCTGAAGAGTGGACGCAAATATACACAACTGATCTATGTCAACCCGTTGCAGCATTTCTATGGCTGAATCATGACAGACGAGTAACTAACCAAAGCCTGCTATTGCTGGGGGTGATGATGGGATTTATTCAACCTTGATCTTATAGTATGAATACTCGGAAACGGATGATCGGTTTGTGAAGGAGAATATACAAGGTCCAAGGAATCCGTACGGCGTCCTATCATTCATCGTTGTCACTGTGCAAGGTCAACTAGCTGTCTACTACCAGCGCGGTGGCAAGATTTTTTCGACGTTTTCTACGACCCTGCCGGCGGTAGGTGGTTCCGCCTACCGGCGCGCTGATACGGGATGCTACGGCATGATGTTAATGGGAATTGATGATTGGAAACGCATATCGCATGCTTCTATCCTGCTTGGAAAAGGTAAAGTTTGAAACATACATTGACTTTACTGTACTCTGTCTAAATTTGAAAAAAAAAACCAGATGGAAACGTATACCTTGCGGCACACTATGCGAATGCACAATCGCAGACTATACATATTTACAAAATCACTATTCGGTTTACACATGGATCTCGTGAGGGAGGAGGTAAATAAGCGTATCTGCACGCGATTTTATCTAGTACCATCTATTAACTTATTGCGAGCATCCAGGTGTAGTCTGCCAGGAAATTGCAAAGTTGAGAATGACTCCTTCCCTGTTGAAAAGTGCCGGATTGTCTGTTGGTTCCAGCAGACGAGTGTCTCAAGTGCATATTCTGCAGAGGAAATCCAAAATCGTTCTTGCAATTGGCTTAAGCTCTTCCGAAGGTAAGCACTCCTTCTTTCCTCCGTGGCCATACAAAACGAGATATACTGATGGCTTTTTTGAACACTTAGAGGAAAAACAATTTAATAGCTTTTTGGCAAAATGGTCACTTGAAGGACAAACAGATCTCTCTAATTCCAGAGCAGTAAGTATTTACAGATGCTTGAAAACGATATTAAGACTAAAGTTTTGGTTGCAGAGCTTACATTACACTGAAGGATTCTCAATAGACGAGGCTTTCATTACATGTCTGACAAGTAGCCGGGATGGTCGCCTTGTCGTTGGATTGTCAAACGGCAGTGTACATATGGAATTCCGCGAAAGGTGAGTCGTATTACGTGAAACTTGATATGCAAAAAGCATTAATGTAATCTGGTAGCAACGAGTTTGGATTATCAAAGACTACGAATGACACGAATAGCTCTATTTCGTATACATTCTGGCAAATTTTGACGTCTTCATCTTACGCTGATGGGCGGCCAGATGCTGTGGTGGACATAGCTTTATCACCCAACGAGACGCATGCTTTGTGTTTGTACTCATCAAGCAAATATGGTGTCGCGCGTACGACGAGCGATCCGAAACCGAATGAAGCTGATACTGAGATATCACTTTTGGAGAAAATGATAAAGTTATCGCTTCTGAATCAACTCGAAGATGCAGATCTGCTGTCAGAACTTGTTCGTTTAGAAGTGGCTACTGGCAACAAAGGTATAATTTCGCAGCTGCGGCTTCTACAAATCTAGCTGCAAACCAACGGTGCTTTGTTAGGCATTGCTGAAGATGTCATTAACCGGGCAATAACTGCGTATCAAGTATTTTGCAGTCAAGGACGGGTGGAAAGTCTGAGCGTCACTCCATTCCAAGCCGACATTAAGGCTGCTGTTTCCGTTTTACGTGAATGGAATTCTCCTCAGCGAGGATATGCATACGGCCTTGCACTTGGTTTATTAGAGTAAGTTTTCATCATCATGAAGCTGACGTGGTGTTACTATTCTAAATTGTTTATTGGCTTGCTATTCAGTCGATTGCCTGAGCGATCGATCCAATACACCAACTTTGCCAGAGCAATACAATTGCCAATCATACTTGAATGTTTTCTTGGCAGTTGCACGAGCGATTACTCTACTGTTACGCAAGTGTTAGGTAAGGTTCTGATCGCGTGAGATGTATTTGATGGCATTGACAATAAGCATTTGTAGAAGGCACCGATAAAACCGAGACACCCCTCGAATTTGATCCAGGTAAATTGAAAGTCGGCAATTATTCCGCCAAGCAGAATACTTAGACTGCTTTTATGCAGACAGTTTATGGTCTCTTGTTTCGCTGACAACGTGGACTTTGGACTTTGTACGATGGATACTCTCTAAATGGTTCATGCTTTTTAATTGCAAGCATCCAAAGAATTCTGGCAAGTGATGATCTGGCACTACTTGACATAAACGTATCTAACGGAGTTATACATAGCCCTGGCAGATATTACAGCCCGTCCGGTACATGCTGTATTATTACTCCACGGCCCCTCACGCATTGCTCTATACAAGACTCTCGTCATCATTAAGCATTTTATCCAATTCACATCATCTTCATCTTATGAGCTGCAACGACGACCGGAGACAGCACAACTCCTCCGCAGATACGCATCCAATATTTTACAAAACGAACCTGTCTCCATAGAGAACGTACTGTCTTTTCTCAAAGCAATAGACGACATGGATACTAAAAACGAAGAGAAAGCACAAGGAGAAGGGCAAGATGATATAGGTAAGCGCTTGCAAAATGGCTGGACCCTGGATAGCTGATACACGCTGGATTTCTATGTAGCGAAAGAATGGATGCTTTTACTCAAATCGCGGTTGCCAAAGTCTGAACTGATGCAATTACGGAAAATCACTGCTGATTTTGCTGAAACTTGTGCGCAGCCCGTCATATACCTAGAGCAGGACAAGGAGCAACGCATAGATGTGTTGAGGAAAAGATGGATACCTCCAAATGCAAAGCATGTTCGCAGCTGTGTGCGCTGCCATCAGCTTTCCTTACCACCTAGCGTAGCCTTGGACGAATCGGATCCATCTGTGCACGCACTGTGGTATCAGAGTTTAGGAAGACGATGTATCTGCGGTGGCCTTTTCACTTAATAAAGAGAGACTGAGCGGGGTTTTTAGAGAGGAGGAGAAATTCATTTTGCTTGATTGCATTTTCCAGAGGGCAACCAGGGAAATGCAATGGGAGACAACGACGACAGAGAATCCGTACAAAGAACTAAGCTATATACAGTCTGTAATCAATGCATTGAATACGACGATGTTCCGTTCTACGGTGATTGTCGGGACGTAGACGATTTTCAAAAACTGAATCGTGTCGGTGAAGGCACATACGGTGTCGTCTAGTATGTTTTTCGTAAGAATCAGAAGCCAACCTGCAATCAAGAATGCTGAACAAAAGGCGTTGCAGCAGGGTGAAAGATACGAAAACGAACGAAATTGTTGCGCTCAAAAAGATCCGTATGGAGCGCGAAATGGATGGCATGCCTATATCGAGTCTGCGTGAAATTAGCATATTGAAACGCATGCGGCACAAGAACATTGTCAACGTGACCGATGTGGCGGTGGGTCCTAAGCTGGAATCGATCTTCTTGGTCATGGAGTACTGTGAACAGGATCTGGGTACTTTGCTGGACATGGTACCCACTCCCTACACTCCATCTGAAAGTATGAAGTGCGGATATATACAGTGATGATAATCATGCACTGATCACAGACATTCTAGTCAAATGTTTGATGCTTCAGCTTTTGCAAGGATTGGAATATTGCCACAACCACTCCATCATTCACAGGTAAAAGAACAAGGTAGCCCATTGTTGCTTGAAGAAGGAATTTACACAAATATCGTTCTGGCAGAGATCTGAAAATGTCCAACTTGTTACTTACATCTACGGGACTGTTAAAAATTGGTAAAGAAATATAACATTCGTTGAATGGATCAAAAAAAATACTGAATAATATATCTCGCAGCTGATTTCGGTCTGGCACGGACAATCGGTCTGCCTCAAAAAGCAATGACACCGAATGTGGTTACACTTTGGTACCGATCTCCGGAACTGTTGTTTGGTGAACCAAACTATACATATGCAGTGGATCTATGGCAAGTATAACATTCTCGTTTTCGGAGCAACAGACAGGAATGATTAACTCGTCGCATAGGTCTGCAGGATGTATATTTGGAGAATTTCTGCAGCACCGTCCATTGTTACCCGGCAATACCGAGCAGGACCAGCTGGATCTTATTGTCAAATTGCTTGGCACTCCAAATGAAAAGATATGGCCTGGATTCAAGAATCTTCCACTGGCAAGAACCCTTGTGCTCCCAAAGGAAGAGTAAGTTTATCGTTGTTCAAACCTCTGCAGCCTAAATAAAAGGCAAGAATACTAAAACTGGTTTTCTAGGTACAATAATATTTCACAAGTATTCCCGCGTTATAGCGAAAATACCAAGAACCTTTTAGCGGGTCTTCTCACCTATAATCCGAAAGCACGGCTTACAGTTAAGCAAGCATTGTCACATCCATACTTTACAGAATCTCCCAGAGGTAAAATCCTGAGAAGAAAGGTCGATATGCTTGAATTTATCAACCAAACACATTTTACATATAGCCCAAGATCCATCGTTACTCCCAACCTATCCCGAAATTCGTAACCACATATCGAAAGAAGACAAGTATGGCTTTTTTACATGCCGGATGAGTGCCAGTTGGCTGACAAGTATATCTGTACGTGCAGGTCGAAAAGAGAGCACGATGCCGAACGCAAACGTAAAATGGTACATGCAGATGAAATTGATGCAGATCGTCCGATTCTCAAATCTCAGCAAGTAAAGAAGAAGAAAAAAGTATAACGTCCTTAAGACAAGAATGACAATAGCAGCGATAATAAAAACCTGCCGGTTGTCAACCTGCCAGCGGTAAAACTCGTGGCAACCATCCATCAGTGTATCTAGTTTAGCAATACCTAAACCTAGGTTGCAGACCTACTCTTCATAATAGATAAACAGACATTGCACATTTGATCAAGCATATTTTAATTGGATACATGCACAGAAGAGTTGAATGGAGTGAAATGCACCGCCGCAGAGCGCAGATTTAAAAAAAAATAAAAAAAAAAACGAAGAGAGAGCGAGAGAGAAAGAACGTGATAGAAGGGTACAAAGGTGATAGTGAGGGTATATGTTCGTTTTTTGTTATGCTACTAGGACTTCTTCGTCGCAGACGGAGCGCTCGGACGGCGGCACATCTGAGATACCGCCTGTCGAGGGATCAACGCGAGCCACTTCACACAGACGTGCGGTGTGCATTTGCATCATTGGGAGCACACGATACTTTACAACGCCCCTGACAGTTAACTCGTATGGGTATCGAATAATCCTTGCCCTAAGCAGTGTATGCGTCAGAAGCAGGCGTAAAACAAGGAACGTCCGTTACTCACCATCGTTCATTTCCCGACATGTCGCCTTTGGTTTTGCCTGGATATTTGATTTGTATCTGCGTAGTAGCATTGGTCACTGTGGGTTCAAAGAAGCTTGCAGATTCGAAAATGAGCGGTTCGTCGAGTTCACTGACTGTACCAAGAAATTCGATGGGCGATGCTGCATAATATTATTATCGTTACTATCTCTGTCTTATTAGAAACTCCAACCAAAGTTTACCTAGCATATGGTCAATAGATGATGTATTGTTTGTGTCCATAACGATTGGTACGTAATGGCTTGAAGCAAATACGGACAAGGAGGCATGTGATACATAGACTGACCAAAAATTTGGGTTCCTAATAAGATGATTAGGAAACACAGAAATCCGGGAGCAGAGAAAACGTGCCCTTACCTCGCTTTTACATGAAGGTCGAAAAATAGCTCCTTGTCAGATCCAAGAACGTTGGATAAGCCTACTGCTTCAAATGAAGCTAGAGGCATTGCGGTGAAAAGGATGCACGACCATATGGCGGTGATTGCGACAAGCAGAGCAAAGATGATCCACAACAAGATATATTTCCTGTCGAAAAACGTAAACAAAAGTAAATAATAACATTAATATATCAGGGCAGATTTGTTTCAAACCAAGAAGATCGTGATTGCCCGCTTACCTTTTATTAGCCATATGATAACGATGACGTTTCCTCCTACTGCCACGGGGGTGCAAAAGTGCGCTTTCCTCATCAGCATCACTTGTGTAATAATCTTGGTACCTCTTAGGCTGTTTCGGATGGAAAGGGGATGAGTGTAGCAATGCTGTAGATGGCAATTCTGATACGGCAGATCGTAATACAGGACGACGGGGTTTATGTTGATTGAATGATTCGACTCCAGCATCTATTCGTTTGACATAGCTTTCGCTGGCCCACTGAAAGGAAGGTAAGACAGGGTATAGAGACGACCGGTTGTCATGATACACAAAGCTCTCCAATTCGTCAGAGTCTGTGGATCCCGATATCGATATCCATATCAATATGTATTCATTTATCTTCAACAACAAATCCGCCCTCTCTTACCATTTGCATCGAGAACGGCATCGCTCAGATTTCTAGCAAAGATCTCGGACGGCTTGATGCTCTGAGCAGACCGTTTCTTGCTGCTAGTCCGTCTATTGCTACGTTTGCTTGGCGATCGTTTGTGGTGTTGTTGATGGCTATTTGCATCATTGACTGAGCGCACGCTCCGGGCATCGCTCTGATATAAGATATATATAGACATATGTATCAGTCCGTATATCCCATCCGCTGATAAAAACAAATGTATAATCATAACAGAAGAAGAAGAGCTTGGCTAACCTGAGGCGCCCCGCGTCTCGCCTTGTCGTTGAAAATAGACTGCTGCTCCGGGAACACTGCTGTTTCTATCGTCAGCTGGCGTTCTTGATGTGGATTTGTGTTTTTCATATTCTGCTGCAACTTTTCGAGTGACATGAAGCGTGAGGCGTCTGAGCTAAGGATGGTATTGAGCTTGGGCCGTAGGCTCGGCGGTTTCAGTGTGTGCTGTGCCGGCAGCTCGGAAGGCGCCGAGTGTTGTTTCCTTGGGACAGGCATGGACTGGACGGACAGCTGCTCGGAGGAAGGGCTCAGATTCAACGGGCTCATTGTCGTGGTTGTTGTCATTGGAGTTGTCACCGAATCACTCTTTGGGGAGCTGCTTGCTTGGGCAGCGGTGCGCCTTTGAGTGTTCATAACCGCAAAACTGCTTTGCTGCAAACTGCAGCGAATAAGAGAGAAGGAAAGAGAAATAAACTCGCTTGCTAAAAGTTTAGAGGGATATGTGGAGAAAAGAGAAAAAGAGAGAGTATAGGTTTGTGTGTGTCTGGAACTGTGTGCAAACCAGCGTGTGCCTTTTTTGTATTCTCTGGCGGGAAAGAAGAAAAAAGTTGCAGTGTTGAGAGATATAGCCGCCCACCCAGAAGGCTGCCTTGTTTGCCCTCACGTGAAGCCTGTGTTGATACTCGAGTATTTGTTGCATAGTCGCATGCTCAAATCACCAAACTCAATCTAAACCGCTTAGCAACTTTTAGCATGATAGAAATCTGGCACCAATACTGACACTGAGCACTCGATCACAATCTAGCCTATGTCGATATTGGTAATAGCTTGCTACTTTTATCTTAGAGTTCCGAGGAACTACGAATACTGCGATCTATGACAAGACTGTCGCAGGCTCCTGTAGACGCAACGTTTGGAAGTTAACATCTCTTGTTCGGAGACAGCGGGACTTTGTTAAGCCGCAAATCCGCAGTTTGGATCCTGAATATGTCGTTGAATTATTCGTCAATGTGAGCCGAACGGCTGTATTTACTTGAAGGATTGAAATGACAAGAATAAAACTCTTGTCTATTATAGACGACCAAGAGGACCCTTGTGAGAGTCCGGTCTCTCGTTTCTTTCTAATTCTGAAACTATGATAAGTTTACGTTGCCTTGCTGCATGAATTATAGATACTGTATCAGCAACAGATTTGCGTTTGGGCATGCTAAGTTCTGATTACTATATAAAAAATTTTCAACTTGCTGTGTAGCTATACGCTGGGATCCTAGGTGAACAATGTGCCGTGTGCAGAGACGGGCATTAATAGCTGACGAAGTAATTCAAACTATCGGCTAGCTTCGTTTGCAGGCGTTAGTGCATACGACGAAGGCCATCGGGTTGGACATGTAGGCGCCTTCGGAAGATCCTTAGATCAAAATACCGTCGTTAACTGATTTGAGTTAATAGCTTTCATATGTATCTTATTGTGGATGCAATATATATAGTATACATATTAGCTACTATACCAAGGTTGTCGCTGCATAAGATTGATGAAATAACATTCCTCCAGCGACCTATACCATTGACTCTCTTCTTTTTAGTACTGAAAAGATCCACAGAATTGAATCATGAAGCATTGAGCAATACCAAGAGGAGAGGCGATCCTGATTTCCAAAATTTACTGTGTGCGCTGCTAGTGGTTCATATACGCTACAAAATTAGATTACGTCTAGCAGGTCTACAATAGGATCTACTGTAACAAATCCTTTCTGTATCGAGGCTCTAAGTATTTTACTATCAGTAACGAAGCTGGTATTTAGATATAGAACTTGGAAGACCTCTAACCGTGTAGGACAAGCTTGCATTGGCCGTTCTCTGACGCATCTTGGCAGGAATTTTCGGCTCCATTGACTTTGTGAAACATGGCGGGAGGAAATTCCAGCAGTGAACCACGAGTTCGCAGGGAATCGCTCTTTCCAACACACAATGTCGTACCTCTCGGCCGAGAAAGCCGAATCAGAACTTACGCAAAGCATCAAAAAGGCGACCAGCATCGAAGAGACGGCGCCAAAACAGAAACACGTCCGAAGTAAGCTGCCTGCTCAGCAAAGTTATTGTTAAGGCTGACTTTCTAAACGAACCATCGTAGAATGCATCGTGTATACCTGGGACCACAGAACTTCGGCCGTTATTTGGAATATTCTTAAAGTGTTGCCTTTACTGTCCGATGAGGTGCAGACTTTCAAGGCGCTCATTACAGTCCACCGAATCATCAAGGATGGTCATCCCAACGTACGTTGGAGAGGGAAAATCCTCCTAATATTTCATTACTGGAATCTACGAGATATTTATGGGAAATGTTTCAACAGGTTATCAAGGATGCGTTGCGGGAAGTTGGATGGTTAGAAGCATGTGCTCGCAGCGTCATGGCGGACGGAGTACGAGGATATGGTACACTTATTCGGAATTACGTCGATCTTTTATTGTTCAAGCTTCAGTTTCACCGCGATCACCCGGAATTCAACGGCACTTTTGACTATGAGGAGTATATCAGCTTGAAAAACATTGATGATCCAAATGAAGGGTAAAAAGCCATATTCTATGTTTTATCTTAGAATATTACTCAACCAGACCGTTCTTTTTAGTTTCGAGACAATCAGCGACTTGATGACTCTGCAGGACCGCATCGATAAGTTCCAAAAAGTAGTTTTCACCAGCTTTCGCATGGCTTCAAACAACGAATGCCGAATTGCATCACTCGTACCACTTGTGGAGGAGAGTTACGGTATCTACAAATTTATTACTAGCATGTTGAGAGCCATGCACAAGAGTAAGTTATGGACAAAGGGGGTTGCCAAGAAAATGGCGTTATTCATCCTCATTGCTCCCTAGGAACCGGCGCTATGGATGCCCTTGAGCCGTTACGGCAGCGATACAACCAACAGCATTATGCATTGCTGAAATTCTATTACGAGTGCTCTAACCTCAAATATCTGACGAGTCTGATCAATGTGCCCAAATTACCCGCTGATCCACCATCGTTGATTGAAGCAAGTACTCCCAAATTACCTAAACGTCCTCAGGTGGCAGAGTCGACTCCACCACCTGCTCAACCATCGCCAGAACCTGTTATCGATTTCTGGTCACAGCAACAGGCGCAGCAGCAGCGTGAATACGAAGAAGAGCAACGCCGCTTGGCTCAGCAACGAGCTGAAGAGCAAGAGCGCATGCGCCAGCTGCAGCTCCAGCAACAACGAGAATTTGAAGAACAACAACGCCTACTTGCCGAGCGTGAACGTCAACAGCAGGAAGAATTATTGAGACAGCAGATGCAGAACCACCAAGCTGGAAGAATAAACGAATTGGAAATGCAGCTCTTGCAACAACGTAACCAAATCGAGAGAGATCAGATGCTTTTGGAGCAGTATGATAGAGTAAGCTGCAAAGAGGATGCTAATACTGATACAAAGCTAAGATCATATCTTCCCACTGTCTATAGAGAGTGAAAGCATTGGAACAAGAACTCAGTCAAGTGAATGCACATGCCCAACAAAGAGATGCATCAAAAGATGAACTCATCCGATCACTGCAAAGTAAATATCAGAACGATATTGGATATCAGGAAGGTTTACTGATTATGTGACAGATGAGATTCAGATGTGGAAGAACAAATATGAGGCTCTTGCCAAACTGTACAGCCAACTTCGAAAGGAGCATATCGAATTGCTGAACAAATACAAACAGCTGCAAGTGAAGGCCAACTCAGCACAGGAAGCATCCGAAAAATTGGAACGCATGGAAGCTGATATGCGTGCAAAGAATATCGAATTAGCGGATCTTATTCGTGAGCGTGATCGTGCTCGCAACGAGTTAGCCAGATTACAAGGCGTAAGTTAGAACGTGAATCAATAACTAATAGTTGCTTATACTTTGAATAGAATCAACGTGACGATATGGAACGTTTGCAACGAGAGCTCGCAGAGGCCCGAGCACAAGCTCAAGATATGGGCAAATCTAAAGGTGCAGAAGTCAGCGCGTTGCTGGCGCGTTTCAACCGTGAAAAGGGCGAGCTAGAAGCGAGTTTGGCTGAAAAGCAGGCTCTCATTGATGAGTTTCTCAAGCAATTGGAGGAGCAACAAGGCGATGCAGACCGTATCCGTCATGTAAGCTAAATTTCAGATACTGCACGATGCATCAATGATATGTAACCTAGCATTCAAATAGGAAAAAGATGAGGAAATTGCTGTCTTGCAAGCAGGCATGGATGAATGTCTCAAACAACTTGCTGAACTTCAGCAGGCAAGTAGCTAACGGCTTCCAGCTGTATGAAAATTCATGTACACTGACCGCATGTTCAGAATGACAGACAAGCGGATTTGCAAGAAGAATATGAGCGTCTGCAATCACAGCAAACCGACAAACTCAACCAAATTCTTGGTTAGTTAGAAGAGGATTTAACGGGGCTATGTTGTCAGGCAGTCTAACGTATATTACAGATAGTATCCTCACTACTTGCGTGCAAAAGATTAACGAGGGTGTATACGAGCTCGAAACACCTGGACAGCATGGTAACGAGAATGCTACTCCCGAGTTGACACTTTCCATGATCGAACGTGCAAGTATCATGTCTGTCGAGTTCTTATCAGCATTCAGCAAATTCCTGGACGGAAGCAACACAGGCGATCACACTGTTACTATCACTAGAGCGCTGGAGTTTGCAGATACCATCATTGACGTCCTCCTCCATGCCAAAGGAATCACCCGTCTTGTGCTGCAAGACGAGGATATTGACGAAATCATAAAACTGGCCAGACAATCTGCTGAAGCCACTATACAATACTTTAGCAGCGTCATGTCGAGCTACCTGAAAATGCTTCCGCCCGCACAGCGTCCTGAAGTAGTCATCCAAGGCGACATGCGAGTCCAGGAAGCCTTGACGAAGTTGTCTCAAAAGACTGAAGATCTCATCCTTGCTGGTGCAACTGATATCAATAAGCTAGCAGAAGGTGAAGTTGGTGATTTGGTTGAACAAGAAATGTCCAACGCAGCGAGAGCCATCGAGGAGGCAACTGCCAAAATTCAAGCTTTGATGAAGCGACCTAGCAACCCCGAATTGTCTGCCACAGATCTTCAAGTACATCAGCTCATCCTTAACTCTGTACTCGCACTTACTAGTGCTATTGCGAACCTTATTAAATGCGCTACTGCCTCTCAGCAGGAGATCGTAGCACAGGGACGTGGCACTTCATCCAAGGCTGCTTTCTACAAGAAGCACAATCGCTGGACTGAAGGTTTGATCTCTGCGGCCAAGGCAGTTGCTGTCGCCACCAATCTTCTGGTAGAAGCTGCTGACGGTGTTATCAGCAAGACTCACTCCTTGGAGCAGCTAATTGTCGCATCAAACGAAGTCTCAGCAGCAACGGCCCAACTTGTTGCTGCTTCTCGTGTAAAATCTACGTTCATGTCTCGTACCCAGGAGCGTCTGGAACTGGCTGCGAAGTCTGTCAAGGACGCTGCAGCCGAGCTTGTAAAACAGGTCAAGAGTCTTGTGGCACAAAAGGGAGAAACGTTGGAAGAAGATTTCAACAAGCTGTCTGTGCATGAGTTCAAGCGGAGGGAAATGGAGCAGCAAGTCAAGATTCTCAAGCTGGATGCAGAGCTTACAAATGCCAGGCGCGTCCTGGCCGAAATGCGGTATGTAATACCACGTCCTTACATGATAGAATGGATCATTAATCATGCTTCTCCTTCTTGCTCGCAACAGACGAAGCGGTTATCATACCGGTAAGTTGGAAAAATATGCCAATTTACTTCTTGTTTGGCGCATTACTCATACATGGTTACTTTCATTTTACAGAGGAAACCGATTAATTTTAGAATCATCCTACTATCAAGTAAAAAAAGAGGCATTTTTCATATTATCTTATCGTTTCCTGCATTGTTAGAATGACATTTGTCTTGTGGAACTTTTGGAACTAGTGAGCATGATAAGATGCATTTCCACCATCAGCTTTGCGCTCCGCTGCTAAGGTTTTCCACAATGTCGCGAATCTTTCCACCATGGAAGAGTCACATTACAACGCAATTGAATGCCAACATTGAGAAGCTTGGTCCGTCAGCAGCATACGTTTCGCTTGCCACTGTCAGACCGGATAAGACGGCTGCAAACCGCATGGTCGTGTTTAGGTTTGTGAATTTATGCAGCGTCGCAGGGAGGATGCGCACTGACGATAGCGCTCCAAAACAGAGGGTTCGCAGGCGAGAGTCACGATGAAGAGACTGGATATGAAAGCGATATCCTGACGATCACAACAGCAAAGCGTTCACACAAAATGCGTGAGCTCGCAGCAAATCCTAGCGCTGAAATTTGTTGGTAAGCAATTGGCTTTCCATGTCACTATCACATCCATGTACTACCATGTTTCTTCCGCTAAATGCGAACATCCATTCTCCTTTTGCCATTTTCTTTACAGGTGGATGGGCGGCACGCAAGAACAGTTCCGCGTTACCGGCAAAGTCTACACTGTGACGGACGAGCATACGCCAGACGATGAATTGGATGGCGCGGTTACACCTAAAAAAGACATTCCGGAGCCAGTTACCCATCAGGAAAACATTAGCCTCGCCACGCGAGCATTTTGGAAAAAACTGGAAACAGGGGCGTCGATCTGGGAAGCTGAGCGGCTGCGGCAGTGGTACCGGATGAATGATCACTTGCGAGCCACGTTTACCAAGGCGTGCCCACCACAGCTTGAAATTTATGATATGGATCCACATACAGGAATGCCAGTCAACGGAAAGGACCAGGCATTGTTAGACGAAGGGTACTCGAACTTTGCACTTTTGCTAGTGCAAGTGGACCAGGTGGATTACGTCGATCTCCCAACTGGTGCACATGAAATCTATAGAATTAAAGACGGACAATGGGTCAAGGACAAGATGAATTAGACATCGAAAAATGATAAAGTGCTCTTGTAATTTTGACAAAATTCGTGTGCATTCTAAAGAATCACATACCCAGGTCGGCTAACGGCTGGAAATGCAAAAAATGCGAATGTATGTCTGCCTCGTTTGACGTACATCAGCACAAACATAATATTTGAAGATACCAATTTTTATCGCTGAATGTCGATAAGTTTGAAAGGTGCGGAACAATCCTTTATGACATTACATATGGCTTTTAAATTCAAAAGTTGGAAAAAGACTTATGGACATTATAAATTACACGGATATAAAGCATTTACACAGGGGGATCTGGGTGAACCAATGACGACAGTGGAAGACCTTGCTTTTTCAGGCTAACTGCTTAACAACCGGTTATTCACCTAAGCATCTACTGGAATTCCACAATGAATTCTTTCTGCGGAGTATTATTCGTTATTCTCTGGTTCAAAAGACGTATGCAAAAGAGATAGGGAAAAATACGTTAGTTATACGTGAGCTTACAGGCAGTCCGACATACTTTGAATGGAAGGAAACGGTATTTCTTATAGTACAACGTTTTGCGTTTCAAAAAGCTTATCTGATGTTTCATTGTCGGCTACTCGTTGTCGTAAACCGTAAAAAAATTGATTTTTCTGTCTTTGCATAATCCCAAATCTGACGCTTCTTTCTCTTCCTTACTTCACTTTTCAAAATGGATAACGATACTTCACTGGATTTATATCCTTTCATTGAACTGCTTTTTGTTTTGCTGATCTCTTTGGACATATTGCTTTACCCTCCACTTCTGCTGTTGCCTTTTAAAAGGGCATGGAAAAAGGTGCAGAAAGAACGAGAACAAGGTCACGCAGAATGATCATACATATAGTGATGGTTTGCTAATACAACGCTTTTGCAGATCTCTGTAAAGACTGTGGCGAACGCGGTCCTGAAAGAAACAAGAAAATGTAGTCTGTACCAGAAGAAAGAAACAGGGGAGCATGATTGTCGGAGCTTCTGTCATGGCTCGTAATAACATTAGCTAATCAGTTGGGCGCAAGAGGAAGCGTACTGAAGCAGAAGCAGCCGAGGAAGCAGGTCAAAAGAAGAAGGGGAGAATTCTGCGAGAATATCAAAACAAGAAGTCAACACAAAACCAGGCCCTAGTTGTGGGATCAGCGAGTCATTCGAAATCGAGCTCAGGAAAATGCCCCAATCACGTGCCATCAATGCAAGAAGGTATGTAGAAAGCTTTGGAAAAATGCCGAACGATATACTTGGACCGTACCTCTTCTGGATGTCGTTCGGGATGAATACAGTGGGCAATTATTGCAAGGCATTTGCAATCTGTCACAATCATGCGGCGACTTTGTCTCCAGAGCCATGCTATTCGTGGATGTGTACATCATCCAACACGCTGACCAGGACATTCCGACTTTTATATTCGCACAGCAGTTCTTATATTTGATTGCTTAGCTTGTCCTTGGACAGTCAATAACTAATGACAATTCAAACACGTCTGGAAATATAATGGATACAGTACTTGGGCTTCTATCAAGCTTCAATATCCAGCGATAGTTTATCTGCTCAAATAACTTCAAGCATTACTCTGCAGACCTTGCACACGCGTGTAATGTGTTGAAAAGACTGCTACAGCAACATTGTCGTGGAGTACTTCCGGTCCAGAATGGAGAAGTTTATTGCCTTTAAATTGCAAAAGCTCGTTCTAATAAGCATCTTACGAACAGACTTGTAATCTTGTATTTAGAGTTTTACTTACACTCCATCTTGTACTGTGTGTAGAGCATGAAAAAAACATATGGCGTCAAAAATTGCAAATGATTACTCGTACGAGATGGTTGCTGGTTCAAAATCACTGTCTTGAAATTGGCAACGCAATACGAGAAGTTTGGAGCGAACTCGTATCTTACATGCCCCGCCCATGTACCACTGCACTGTGCCATATCCTGCAATAGTACAATTATGAGCATCAATTGGCACAGCAGGTCCAACAATTATCGGACACCAGGACTTTACCTTGCCTTTCCTTGTTCGTGCCCCTGCCATCATACCATGGGCGATTCGTCACCGTAGACGGAGCAACGTTGGCTCGCATCTTAGGCATGCGCCTTCCAAGAGCAGATAACGAACGCACCTGAGTTTTTGAAACTGTTTCCAAGTAAGTTATCCACAGCCAAAAGTTCGAGGGTGACAGATAGTTCTTAAAGATAAATTAGCCACGGAAGCTGCATGTTCATAAATCAAATCACCACTAATGGCTATCAAGCATCCTTTCATTTTGCTAGAGCCAGGATACCCCAACACAATTGCAAATTGAAGACTTCACTGACCAAGAAATTGATCCGTACTATTGCCCGAGCGCGGTGGATCCCGATCGCCGTGATGTCTTCCCAGCGGCCTACGACTGCGGTTGTGAAGAGCATGATATCAGAAACTGCGACAAGTGAATATTACAGCTTGAGAGGATCAAAGCGACTAGGAATCGACTATAGCGAATCACATTTTTTAACAGGAAAAAGGTCGTCATCGAACAGTTCCTTCAATATGCCGCATATTACTTTTGGCACCTAGATACTCTTCCCGAGTTCTACA
Organism: Rhizomucor pusillus; assembly: GCF_041956525.1. Classification (NCBI taxonomy): domain Eukaryota; kingdom Fungi; phylum Mucoromycota; class Mucoromycetes; order Mucorales; family Lichtheimiaceae; genus Rhizomucor; species Rhizomucor pusillus. Next base: position 117,000 of record NW_027192167.1, on the reverse strand, counting down.
ACTTCGATTGAAGAGCGGCCAAACGATTCCGTGACTACCAAGAAAAGCAACGAGCAAGGGCTGAAATAGCCGACATACTGATCAATGGCGGCTGCAAGTACAGTAAGCAAAGAAGGAAACTAAAAAGAAGAATAGGAACAAGAACAGACGAGAAAAGAAAAAGGCTCGAAAGAATCGTAAAAGGCTTAAAAAAACGCGGACATCCAGCAGAAGGTACGCAATTGAAAATCGTAATCAACGGAGGCCTGGCCACTGATCACTTGTAATAGAATACCATCTCAACCAATTTCAGCGGCCCGTTACACGCTTTATATGGGAAAGGAACAGCTACCATTCAAAGAAAACCAGTGGCGGAAGGCGAGAGTTGACTGCAATAATCACGGAAAGATGCCACTTATCGTTTTTGGATCGGGGATGTTTGGAAAGGAAAGAGTGTCCAGAAAGGTCTGCAATCGGATGTAGTAGATATTTTATGGAGAGAGCTCAAATAAAAGAGAAGCAAACGATGAAGTTGTCGTCGTTACAATCGATGAATACTTGACCACACAGGTAAAATCATTATTGGCGAACACATGACTGCAGATGCTAAGCGAAAACAGTGTATTTGATAGACATGTCATACATGCTTATCTCGAACTTTCCAGAATGTTGTCACGGATGACGGTGTCAAACACTACGGGATCCAAGTCTGCAAGAGCTGCGGGACCCTCTGGAATCGAGACACTAATGCATCCAAACATATGTTCCATATTGCCATGTGCATTTGGTCAGGTCTTGGACGGCCTGTACCTTTCGTCCGCAATTGATGCTCCAAACGCAAATTGTCGGCAAAGTACATTACCTTAAACTTCTTGACCGAGTTCCAATACGAGGAAATGCAGATGAAATAGATGCAAACTTTTTGCAGGATAAAAAAGTCATCAATGTACAACTTTTTTAAAATGTAATGTCGTAGCCAATGAAATTCAATGTCGCAGAAAAAAGTTGTTGCTGGGAATTCTTATATTAGGTGCAGTTGTATTCCCTCACTGTTCCCTTTTTCATTACTTTACAATTTCAAGCATGGGTGCTCAATTTTTATATGAAGATGGACAAGGAATTATTGTCGATGAGAACGGTAGACCCGAACCCATGGACTACTTCATTGACCAGGAACAATTTGCTCTTGATACTCAGTATTTGCAAAAGAAGCCTGCGGAGAAATCTCGAGCTAACGTGATGCAAGTAGATAAGCCTAGAGATGATGATTCTCGTATGAGGGAAGTGGCTGAAAAACGTACTTATACTTCTTACACTCCTCAAGACAAGGCCAGATTCTTTAAAGTGAAGATTGAGAAGTGTATGAGTGCTTCTGCTGCAGCGAAACAATTGGGTATTCATATTCGCACAGCCCAGAGATGGGTCAAACAGTATGAGGAACGTCCCGATAGCATCTTCAGAGCGGTAGAAAGAAAGGTCGTAGACGCATTCTGACTGAGGAACACGTGAAGGCCCTTATTGATTTTACTGATGCTAATCTCTCTGCTGTTGTCGTCGAAGTGACTGAGCATTTAATGCGACAGTTCGATGGTCTTAAAGTCACTCATAGCACTGCTTATAACTTCATGAGGACAAAGTGCAACCTTTCCGTGAAAAAAGCAGATTTCCAGTCTGCGGAGAGAAAATAGCCCAGAAAAGATTGGGGAACGACATGACTGGGTTCGCAAGTGGGAACAAACTGACATGGACTTCTTGACCAACTGTGTTTTTCTTGATGAGTCTGCATTTCATATAAATATGAACGTACGAGGGCTTGGTCTAAGAAAGGAAACTCCTGCTGTTGTCACAGTGCCAACCACGAGAGCAAAGACCACGACGATATTAGGTGCTATCTCAGCTTCAGGTTTAATCAAAGTAAGCTTGAGAATACCAAAACCTGTTAATAAGAGAAAGGCTGGACAGGAATCTGGATACGTGAGCACTGGTACTGTTACGGGACACTATATTAGCTTTTTGAAAGATACTTTGGATGAAATGGACAAATATCCACAAATGGAAGGGCGCTATCTCGTTATGGATAATGCTCCTATACACAAGTCTGAAGATACACCTTTTCCAAAAATTAATGTCGCTGCAATTTGTCGTTTTGGTGTATAAATGTGTTATAAAATTTCACAAAATGCGACATTACTTTTAGGAAAAAGCGTATAACGAAGTATATTACGTCTCGAGGTTATAGATGTGTTTATCCTCCTTCATATTCCCCTGAGCTCAACCCAATTGAGCAATTTTGGTCAGTAGCTAAAAGCAAAGTTAAACACCATAGGTTTCTGGAAAAAGAGACTTTATCGACCAGAATTAGCGATGCTTGTAACAGCTTAACGTTGAGCGATTTCCATGGTTTCATTTCTCATTCACATAATTGTTGGGATAAATGCCGAAACAGAGAACATATGTAATATGGAATGGCTTCATTACTGGCCAAGAATATGCAATCAGATAAGTATGTCATTCCATTTTATTTCGTTTACAAGGTATGCGATATATAGGTAAGTAGCAGGTCTACGGGTAGGTTGATATGGTGCGACAATTTTTCTATTTGAGCCACAGCATTGAAGACGGGCCAAGGGCTGTGTAAATGGGCCAAGACCCAGTCTTGGTCATCAGCCGGCCATAGTCACTTAGTATTGCATGGTCAAGCCTCCTTGTACGAGTGTAATATGTGAAAAGGAGACAGAAGAAATCAATGAGACTGAGACTGGATAGAGATTTCCAGGACAGCTTGCCCGGAGGAAAGGCAGTGGTGCATGCAACCCGTTGCATTGCATAATAAAGCATGTCTGTCAGACGCACGCCATAATAATAGAGTACCTCTGGACACGACACTCTCACAGTGTATGTATATGATACCACTTAGTACCGCATGGCCAAGCAGAGCAATGGACCGGTTGGATGGACCAGTTACGTGAAAAATGGACCGGTTGGGTGGACCGGTTAGAGGACCAGTTACGTGATTACTCTTTTCACCTGCTTTCAACAAGATACCTGCTTTGACAAGATGAAAGTAACTAGAGAACAAGCAATTTGTATGTTCTTTTGTGAAGAACACAACAACGAGAATGTTGCAAGGCTTGGAAAGCGAATAGAAGAGATGGAGGACCTGGAACTTTGTTATCTACAACACCCGACCGATCCTGTCTTAGTTTCCATTCGTTTGATAAACACTCTTCCGTCGAAGTATCATCTATATCCCCTCCTCGTCGAAGGAAACTGTGGATAGCATAACAATGCAGCAACAAAGCTGATAGTAACTAGCATACTACGCTTCTTAGAAGGCACCAGGCATCATTTTTGTACGTATATATCGGATTACTTTCAAAGTGCTTATTCCGTCCCAATAAAATTCACAAGTTGTCTGTCGACAAATGTCTCTGGGCATGGCTGCATCATTTGTTGACCTGTTCACTTACTAGGGTTCCTTCGGGCAATCTCCTTTCCATTAGCAGCATGGCTCCTGATCATGCCCTTAGACGTGAGGCTCTCTTGGACGATGCCGTGCTCATTGGTACTGGCCTTTGGCGTCCGTTTTCGACTCTCACTACACCGGTGCAGTTGTTTCTTGCAGAACATGTCTCGGCACGAATCTTGGAGCTTCGTGACGGCTGATATCTTGGTTTGCCGGCTTGTTTGGGTACTACTCTCGGCGATCTCCCGTGGTGCTGCTTTTCGTGCTATATCAGATCATGGAGGTCCTCCCAGTTTCCTGCCCTTTCTTGCCCATCTCGCTGATGTTCAAGGCTTCATTGTTTGTTTACAGTTAGAATATATACGAAGGAAAGAAAAAAAATTTATTTGGTCCTCTGAATGCAGCTAACCCTGCAATTGAACAATCCTAGAATCTTGTCATCATTTAACAGTTGGTCTCGGCTGAAGATCTTGATGTCGTGCTGGTGTGGTAAATGGTCGACTATTATACTCTCCCAATTGGGAGTATCACTATTCATAACCATTAATCATTTTAGTATTCCTTCACATTACGTACACTTATTACTATTATCTTGATGAAGCGCTTCAGGTCTTCCACGTTGGTTGTTAGGCCAGCAAAATCCAGGATGATCAGACAGACTTTTCGAGTGATGGTCAGGAACGAGATTAGATCTATAAAAAAGATCGTTTTTCAGCATAGTCTAATGTACGATGAGTTTATTACTTGCCTTGAGTATTTCCAGATACATTTTCCAGTTGGTTCATGGCGAAATTGCCTTGAGTATCCCTGCTGTTGATCTCCTCGTCAGCAGAAGAAAACGGGGAAACGAAAACCCTATCGACTAAGGATTTCTCCTGCAACCGGTCCACCATGGTCTGCAGGAGCCGCACTCTGGTGCCGTTATCGTCATTTGTGCAAGACTTCCTGCAGTAGCCGATGACGCTAAATCCGTCTTGCTTCATCTTTTTTATATGTCTTTGATACTTCGGGATGTATTCTCGGATGCTTTTGACGACATAGTCTATGAAAAAAATTCATGCATAAAAATTTCTTCAAGTATCTTCCTTCGTAAGTCGGTACATGCTTCTTACCATGCAATTCACGATTCAAAACTTTTTTTTTCTGAGCATGCGATTTACTTTTAGATATGCGGCTGGTATTTTTGAAGCTGCGACATTACATATTCAAAAAGCTGTATGCATTACCCAACCAAATCTTGAATTGATTATGGTACGAGGGCTTCACACTGCAGAGCTTTTTGTATATGACTACAGATTTTTCAAAAATTGTTGGCGCATTAATCCACAATGTGGATTTGCACATTTATAAATCTATTTTATAACAAAGCATCACAAGAAAATGGTTAGATCGGCAACGCAAAAGGGATCTTTTGCTTCATCGTCCTCCAGTAGATGGAACTATTTATTACTCATTTGGGACATTTTGGTGACGGCATTGCTGACTGTATGGTATCCTAATACCTTATGAAAGAAACACGTGACAACTTATTCAATCACAAAAGTAACAACCATGTTTTAAAATCCTGGAAAGTCTAGAAAAGCCCGTACCG
>NW_027192167.1:109555-110639 GCF_041956525.1 Rhizomucor pusillus | reverse complement strand
CGACAGACCTGGTCGAGATGGTTGTTTTGTGGCTCTGGTATGTCTAGAATATGTAAGATGGTCTGATTGATTGTTTTGATACAACGGTCTGTCGCTGACTAGAAAATTTTGCGAAGCCTGCGAAGCGGGCGAGCACTCATCAAATGTCCCAGATGTGTGTAGTTATGGACGTCCTCCACTGATGTTAAGGTCACCCATCTCTTCAACCTCCTACAAGAGAATGATGTCGTATTCGACATCCTGTCATTACCGAATAATAATGAATACATGACATGTACCCCGGCATACCTCTTCTTCTCAGCCATTATTTTATCTATCACAGGTACATACGCACGGAAATACTATCATGATAACCACTGTCATTCTTGTTGTACGAAAGATATCAGAGACACAGTCTTTTCACAAGCTTATCCTCTTTCCTGTGTTTCCGAGATAATCGATAACAACTGTATTGAGCTGATATAGGGACGCACGCCATGATAAAGATCCATTATAAATACAGAGCAATACTCATTGAATAAACATCATCTTACGTTGAGTCTCACTGACTTCTTCTGTTACCTCTTATTCCTTCTGATACGATAAATGAAACGATGTCGGTTCGCAAAGCAGCACGGATTGTCGGGCTCACACATACGATAGCAGATAGACGGGTCAAGCAGTGGAATGACAGTTTCGGAAACCAGGACAACGACGATTTTTTTCCGGGTGCATTCAAGAACAGTGGCAGGGAGCCAATGTTGACGGACGAACACACTATATTTATCTTCGAAAAGATCGATGAGATGCCGGCGAAGTGCCCAAGACATTGCCGACCTACTGTGCAAGGTCTTCGAAGGATTATCCATCACTGGCCGAGCTGTGCATGAGCACATGGTCAGAAAATGCCGCCCCACGTACAAACGAGTTACACCACGCTACCGCCGCCGCAACGACGAGACTACGATCCAGCAACGATATGACGCGGTCACTTTTTGGAGGAAGGAGAACATCAAGTGAGAAAATAAACAGCAAAAGTAGCGCTGCACGGACGATTGTTATGGAAGTAGCGTACTGTCACCTAGAGTATTTTTCTATTAGTTCC
>NW_027192167.1:14090-108735 GCF_041956525.1 Rhizomucor pusillus | reverse complement strand
TGCCATTTGTTTAAGAGAATGGGCAAGAAATCAAGTGCAACGTGGTGATTGATCAGGGTTGCTCCGATGTTAGAGTGCTTTGCTGTCCCTCTTGTCAATGTAACACATAAAAACGAAAAAGTCACTGCAGTTGCAAGTGGGCAAGTTTGATCATGTCGATTTGTGTCTCGTGTGCTTTTGAATTCACAGTATTTGCGTTGCGGGAATTCGAAAAACCATTCATGCATCGTATTATTGTTTGAAGCCACTTTTGAGCGACTTTTTCATTAGCCAGAGAAATGCCAGCAAAGCAGCGAAAGGCCAAAGCACGATCTTGGAAAGACAACCAAGACAAGGTTAAGTCTACGCAGCCTACTGTCGAGAAAGTACAGTTTGCGGAGCAGCCTGCCAAAGAAAAACGAAAACAAGGACCCCGCGATCCTATACTGCTCGGATTCCCGGACGGACCGATAGCAACAGGCGAAGATACTGATCCATACGTAACAAAGATCGGAGGTGTTCCGGTAAAGTCAAAAGAGTCCTAGCATGAAAACTGGGTGAGTGGTTGGATTTCTTACTGTTACATAGGTCTGGTTCAAAGAAGATTGTCGGCCACCTGCACGGCTTACGCGCTGCAAAGTATGTCGTGACCCTATGTTTCTCATTTTCCAAGGATATGTACCATTGAGCGACTCTCCATATCACCGCGTTATATATGTCTGGGCCTGCAACCGCCGCACATGTATGCGGAAGGATGGAAGGTACATTTTTCATCCAGTGCACGAAAAAAAGGACATGAAAATTCTTATCCTGCTACGTAGCTTTGCTGTGATACGATCTCATCTGGTTGACGTGGATTATTTGGCTGCACAGAAACAAAAGGAAGAAAAGAAGAAGAAGAAAGAACAGGAGGCAAAGAAACTTGCATTTGATACTAGCAACTTCCAGGTACGCTACTGAGAGAAAAGAACCCATCTCGAATGTTTGCGAAATATCTAAATGTGATGATGGAAATAGCTCGGAAGTCTATGGGGCACGTCATCTCCGTTCGGTGCACCGCCAGCTATGCCAAAACCGGCCGAGGAGAAAAAGAAACTAGAGGAGTCATTAGCGAAAACGTTCGAAAAGGTGTCTTTACAACCGAAGCAGACTGCAACGGAAGTGGAGGAGGAGCTGCATGATCAGTCAAAGCATCCTGCGTTTCCCGGAGAATACCTTCACATAAGCGAGGAAGATCTCGACTCTTACGATTCGCTCGGGATTGATATGAAGCGGTACAAGGAATACTTGGATATGGAGCGTGAAATATTAGAGCAAGATACGTCTGAAGAATGGAGCGGCGAAACGTATGAGAAACAGCAGTTACCACGCGGATTCGACAAACAGTTCAAAAAATTTACGGAACGCGTTAATTGCAATCCGCAGCAGTGTGTGCGATACGAGTGGGACGGCGAACCGTTACTGTACCATCAGCAGCAAGTAGCTGGAGGACGCTGCAGTGCTTGCGGAGGCCCGCGTGTATTTGAAATGCAATTAATGCCGACCATCCTTTCTATACTTCCTGTATCCGAATACGCAGTTGCAGATCAAGATAATTTGGCGAATGGTAACGGGCGTCTAAATATGTTTGACGTTGGCATGGAATTCGGAACCATCTTGGTCTATGTATGTGCAAAAGATTGTCACAAAGAAGCTATAGACAAGGTCACATTTGTAGAAGAGCTGGCAATAGTACAGCATGAAATCGACTAGAAGGCAAAGCAAACTTGACATTGTAAAATATACACATATATGCATGCACGCAACAACATATTCCTGTGATCAAAGAACTGTATTTGTAAAATGTATTCTTCAAAACTTTATTGATCTTCTATATCATCAGGGACCATGACTGTCTCTTGTCCCACTTTCCTGTTCAAAATGTAAAATCCCACGAGAATACAGGCGCTGCCTATAATGGTCGATGCAGGCACCATGATTCCGGTGACCAAGACATCTGTCACTGCTACGGCCGGCACAGTTAGCATAACACCGACTGCAGCAAATACCGGGTTTGCAAGAGCGATAACGCACATGAACGTCGCATTGTATACGACGCTCATGGAGGCGATACCAAGGATACATTGGAAAGTTGTGGCATCAGGCAGTTCAAACGTTTCGTACCCAAAATAGTCGAGTATCGGCAGAGGAATCCACATTATAACAAGCGTCATTATGCCAATGCATCCGGTTAGCACATTGGCAAACAAAACTGAAGGCCGCCGAGGAGAAGCATACTTTTTGTAATAAACTTCATAGAATCCGTAGCAAGCTGCACCGATGGAAGCAACAAGAATACCAAAAGCCGACGAAATTATACTCTTGTCGGTCGCATCATCTTCATCTTCATCCGAAGAAGACCAGAAAGCCATTGTAAACACACCGATAATGCAAAGAGTGACAGCGACGACCTTGGATGCGACAATCCGATCGTTCAACATCACGATAGAAAATAGATACGCAAAGAAGCATCCAGTGTTGTAAATAGCTGTCAAATTTGACATGCTTGTCAAATTGACGCTTAAGTACCACAGGTAGGATGGCACTGTTAGCATGATGGATAATTGGGCAAGCAGCTGGAAAGCCCATCGCTGAAGAGTCACATGCTGCTCTGTACCTTGTTCCTTTCTCGATTTCAGATCTTCCATGGATTGTGTTAGATCTGCCGCGATTTCTCGGGTATTATATTTGACAGCAGACCACAAACTCTTGTTCGGTTGTTTTCCTCGTACTATGTACTCGGCGATGAGCTGGATGGGTATCATGAATATATAGCAACAATGGCTTATGTATCTAAAAAGTTGAATAGCAAGGTGGCAACAAAACGGGTTGACGACTGTCAACTTTAGAGTCTTTTTTTTTCTAGTCATAAATGCAGTTATCGCTACGTACAGTATAAAATATGGCTTTGAATAGCTTGTTGTGCGCTGGACATATTGTGCCAGCTCAGTTTGCAGAACAAATGACACAATACATATTCCCAACATGACAATGGCTAGGAATGAGTGTGATGCTCGCCGTCTCGAAGTAACCGTTTCTTGCAGCTGCAAATCATTGACAGGGAGAGATTGGTAAGAACGACTCGACATTGCGACATGCAGCCTTTTGAAAGGGAACAACGCCTTGTTGACTTTTTTCCACGATGAACTAGGGGCACTCATTTCGGAAGTTGATTTTTCTGCATAACCTCATATGAAAAAAAAAGCGGTTCTGGATGGTCAGCAGACCACTGTAGCCGCATGTCTGAGATTTCGTACTGACTTTTGACTTCGATTTTGTGCTTATGAATAGAGAAAACGTTTCTGTCGATATGTAAATAGCAATTGAGAAATGAATTTCATGAATATGGACAATAAGGCTAACTGTAGTTGCTCTGTTTGTCAAACTGAACTTACAATTTATATTTGAGCTTCCCAAAAAGAGTTTCGTTTATCAACTCTACCGCCATGGAAACCCCTCCCTGACAACTATCCCAAATTAAAGCCATTCACTGGACTCGAATTTGGAAATAGGTATCCATCCCTCAGCATGCGTCTACAGTCCTTTGTCGCATATGTCATAGCCAGATTTCTTGTCGCACGCCCTTACACTTTGTGCCAGGAATTTGGGAGCATGCCTGCTGTGTCCGCTGTGGAGAAGTAGATTCTCGAGACCATTTCCCTTAGGCCTGCCATGCGAAAGCTGCAGTTTGGAATACTTCTTACCGCATACAGCTATATACAGTACTAAAAATCGACTGACCCAACTGTGCGCTACAGAAGCAATCATTTGAAGATGTTTTATCAGTCAAAAATGAGAAAATCGGAAGACGGATCCCGCTCATAAGGAGGACGAGTGTGTAAACAATGGGGCAAAGCTTGTAAGTCTGGAGTGGAATGAATAACAGTAGCCGTAGAGCGAGGCTCATCAATGAAACGTTGCTGCGTCTGCGGTTGCGTGATGAGATACTGAATAACGGAAGCATCTGGCAGAGGTGCGGCAGGCTGTTGAGGATTGTTCGAGTCGTCTTTGGGATAACGCTTGCTGTGGTCTTTATGCATTGCCATCCAATATCAAGGCTGAATTCGACACAACGACTTTATATTCTGTCAAAGGTCTTACAGAACTCCTCGTAGTTTCTGTTGGGAAACTACGCATTAAGAAAGGCTCTGGGTGCAAGTTGGCATGTGTGAGACTCAGTCTAACATTCAGCCATGGCCGCGGCGAACTTAATATTACGAGACCAATTCATTAGCATTTATGAGATTAAATCGTGTCTAGTTACTGTCGATTCAATACTATCATGACAAACCCGAAGGAGAAATCGGTAATATACATCGTGAAATCGTATCAATTTTAAGCAGCTTGTATCAAGTGTAGGCAAGGAGACTTGCTTTTTCTTGAATTCCTAAATCAGGAAGATGGACCTTTCTTTTCAAACAGGACGACTCCTAATTTGTACGGATTCCTTTATCACATGGTCAAGTCTCTGATACCGATTTTATTTCCTACTAAATACATACAGGAACCGGATGGGAGGAAGGAGGAAAATATGGGAGTGTATGAATTGGAAAAGAGATCTGTATACAATAGGTATGGTAACTCTGTCTCTGTAGTTTCGATTTTATGTACATAGATGTAATAGACGGTGAGATCATCGTGCATTGTCACGGCCAGAAAGAGTGTTATTCATCAATAGTCATAGTAGCCTGCCGCCGCCGCAGCCAACAAAGGTGATGGATGTAGCTTTGCTTGAATCTGGAGTTGGCCTGCCGCAGCTGGTGACAACAATGAAGGTGTTGTTGTTGTTGTCAAGCTTGACCGATATTCATCCCGAAGATCATCGATCTGATATAACTCGTCATCATCATCGTCTTGATAATACTCACTGTAAAAGGACGATGGTTGCTTCACATCATCTTCATCGGTAGCGTGTATACGGCTGAAAACCTTTAGGACAGCAAGGAGTAAAAGAATCGAGTGAAGAGCCATGTCGCTGCAGTCGAACCTATATATTTATGTCAGTTGTAGAAGAAGCAGGGTAAGATACAGAAAACACGCACAGAAAGAATGAGCCGATTTATATAAGTAAATGCAGGGCCACAGAAGTCGGTGGAAAAGTAGAAAAGAGAAAGGTGCAAGGAGAAGGAGTGCACACTGCAAGTGAAAATAAAGGCGTGGGATCCTCAGTCGTTGAACACGTGTTGAGTAAAAACATTAAAGTTGTCATGCTTGCACAGCCAGAAGACTTGGATCCCAGGGCACGTTTTACCCTATTCTACCTGTTGTTCGGCAGGAGTGCAAAATTTTCCGCGTTCAGCCGCCAGCAAGGGGATATCACAGCATACTTGTTCCTACGACTATATCCTGGGGGAAGAAGGATGAGAGAAGTAAAAAGACAGTAAAACTACAAGGATCATACGACTTTTCTCTCCAGAGGACGAGCCAGATAGCAATAACAAGGACAACAAACGGAATGCTGCGGTAAAATTAAATATTGTCGTTGGTCATTTGACGCACCAAGATTATGCAGCAAGATGAATTATTACATACATCGAACCACACGGCCCGAATTGACTACTCTCCTACTGTACCTAAAAAATCGATGCTCGGTACAGTTCCTGGCGCCCATGATATGCAGGGTACAGTACGCGTCCGTGGTGGATAACAGACACCCATGCCTCCAGTTCGCCAGTTGTTGAGAAATGGTGATATAACTGCCTGCGCCTCCCGTCCATACTCCCCACTTGAAGAACTGTGAAATTATGTACATATGTGTCGAACACAGACCAAATTAACTGGGCTGCATTGCTAAATGTGTCTCGATATAAGTTTAAAATGCGGCAGCCTCTCTGAGCGATATATCAGTTGACATGGTGGATTTTCGAGGCAGCGAACAAGGTCGCGAGGAATCGATTAATGTATCGGCCGGATCCGATACTACTGGTAAACCTATTGCAGCCATACATATATAAAGGTTTGGAAAGAACAAAGAGATTATAGAGCTTCTTAGTCTAGATAACGTTGGCTGCTACCACTTTGGAGTTCTAATAAACTTAAAATGCCTCTCTGAACGCACTCCTGAATTTATTCCTTAATACATGGCCAAGTCCTGGATGTCACTCTGCAACAGGAGTGGGTTTCTGCAAGGATTTTCTCGGCCCTAATAAGACTTTTAATATCATGTACTATTCGCCCCAATAGCATATGAACCTGATAGTAATAGAGTGCACAGAATCTTCCATAAGAATAGATTCAGATCTGTGTATCAAGTAAGCCTACATGGGTAATAAGCCAACTATGATGGATCTGTAAAACTGCAGTCAAGTTCGCGTAGCACAGAGGTGCGGTCATGCGCAATGCAAACAGGCTCACTTACTGTCCTCATTCTCCGCCGTTCTTCTCTCGTCCTCTCGACTCACAATGCAACGACAAGCAGTACACGCCGGATCTTGGTATTCAGACTCTAGTAAGGGCTCGATTTCTCTTCTTCCTGGAGTACATTGCAAACTACAAGCGATGCTGATCGAATTGTTTCTTTGAATAGCTACGCAGTTAGACAAGGAGTTGTCAAAGTATTTGGATGCGGTACCCGTGAAAACAGACGACGGTGACAATTATCCCATACCCGGCGTTAGAGCCATCATCGGCCCGTTAGTTGATATCTTTACACAGAACGACGATAAATACATATTAACAAAGTAACCTCCACAGACACGCCGGTTATGCATACAGCGGACCGACGGCGGCGTACGCGTACAAATGCGTAGATGTTTCACCCATGTAGGTTCATTACCTGACATATTCTTTTTGCTAGCATATTAAACCACCCACTCTTTTAGAAAACGTGTCTTTATTCTGGGACCGTCACATCACGTATACTTGACAAGGTGCGCTTTGTCACGCTGCGACACATATGAAACCCCGTTGGGTACGCTCGAGCTTGATAAAGATTGTAAGAGAATCCATCCAAATCCCATCTGAACGGTTTGTTGTTATCATACATTAACTTGTTTTCTGTAGGCATAAATGAACTTTACAATACAGGAAAATTCGAGTGGATGGACAAGTCCACCGATGAAGCTGAGCACAGCATTGAAATGCACCTACCCTACGTCGCAAAGATCTTCAAAGAGTAAGTATATATCGGCAGATATTCCACTGCAGATCGACAAGCCTGTACTAAGTCCGGTTCGCATAATACATAGTCGTCTGAATGACATCCGAATTGTTCCAATCATGGTGGGTGTCACTCGCCCGACTTCTGAGAGAATGTATGGTGAGTTGCTGGCGAAGTACCTGGCTGATGCCAGTACACTTTTCGTTATCTCCTCAGATTTTTGCCATTGGTAAATCCATGCCATTACTTCACAATGCATCGAACGTTTCTAAAAAGATATGGACATACAGGGGCCTTCGATTCTCTTACACTGCCTACAGAACGGGACGGTCTGCGGCGATCAAGGCGCTTTCTCGAACCAACGCTTCGAATATTACTACACCTATACATGAATCCATAAAGGATATTGATACGCAAGGCATGGAAATAATTGAGTCGCTTGACTATGATGCTTTCGTGGACTACTTGAACGATACCGAGAATACGATCTGTGGCAGACACCCAATTGGTGTCCTCCTCTGTGCATTGTCGCAGCTGAAAGCGGAAGGATACAAGGACCAACGTGTTCGCTTTGTAAAGTACGCCCAGAGCAGCGCTTGCCGAACCGTGCGCGAGAGCAGTGTCAGCTATGCAAGTGCGTTCGTCTATGTAAACCTCGAAAAGTGAACGTAATAAACGGAGCAACTAACATACATATTTGTTTCCAATTTGCACTGAAATAAACTTGTCGCTTTTTATTGTTTTTTTTTTTTGCAAATATGATAGAGGGGTTGAGAAGTCTCGCTTGCTTCGGTTTTATTTGCAAATGCTCTCCCAACCGTGAATCGCTGGTTAGATAGAACAAAACTTTCTATACGCTGTTTTTCATCTAATGCGTTATTTGGGATTATACTACAACCTTGTCACAAAGCGACTCGGTTCAATATTAGGCTCTCATTCAATATCGACGAGAGAGTGAACAGGAATAGGAAAAAAGATTGTCATGCCTCTTGATGCTGTTGATCTAACTCTGCTTGCTTGATAGCTGCACGTCTTTCCTCCAGCATGCGTCGTCTCTTTGGTGTGGGCCACAGACGCACCGTGAGCTCAAAGTTCCAGACTCGTAGGACGTACACCTTGACCAGATCAAGCACCATGAACGAGACCAGTGAAACAAAAAGTACAGAGAATCCCCAAGCAAAGCCGCAAGGTGCGACACCTTCTGCTTCTCCAAATACGCCGAGTGCCGAGAAAATGAGTGCAACGACCTGCGTGCCCAAAACGCAGACTGTGAAAGCCCAGTGGGGCATGTTCTTCCACCAGTGTCCAGGAACGCGTGTAGAAAAGATGACAAAGTGAGGTGCGGATGAAATATGCAAGTACATGATGGAATTGAGCTGATGCGGTGTCACCATAAAGATATCGCGTGCCACGTAGAAATGAACAAAGGATAGACCCGCCAACAGAATCGCAAGAATGGTGGATAAAGTTAAAAGCTGGCCGATGCGCCACTTGTCAGGTCTCGTAGAGATCTCCGTATTGTCCACTGAAATAACAAGCGTGGCTGCGTCGTTCTAGATGGAGTGTAAGACCAAGTCTGATGTTTGGCGTATTTGTATTGCTTACCAGGACGCAAATCATGATCAGAAGCACCGCAGGCATATTCCAGTTTTCAACTAATGTGATAATGAACATGAAAAGCAAGAAATGAATAGTGGATGTGATTCGATAAAGTGCATAGGAACGTAGGCGCTGGAAGATAGCACGCGATGTGCGTACACCGTCGGCGATCGTTGATAGTCCTGGTGCGAGCAACACAATGTCTGCAGCAGAGCGAGCTGCATCGGTGCAGTCTGCAACAGCGATACCGACGTTTGCCTTCTTGAGTGCTGGTGCATCGTTGACACCATCACCTGTCATGCCAACCAGAGTACCATCCTTTTGCAGAATATCAACTACACGATACTTGTGTTCTGGAATCACCTGTGCAAATCCGTCAGCATGCTTGCAGTTGAAAGCGACTTGGTCTTCGGGTGCATCCTTGTCCGCCAGACACTTTGCATCCATTATATTGCTACCCATTCCCAGTCGAGTTGCCACTTCTTGTGCAATGATAAGTTGGTCACCGGTGATCATCTTGACGTTGATACCAAGTTCACCGCATTCTCTGATTGTATCGGCGGAGTCGTGTCGAGGAGGATCCAGCAAGGAAATCATGCCCACGAGTTCAAACTTGCCATCTTCCATGGCCTTGGCAACGCCCAGCGCACGAAGACCACGGCGGCCCAATGCGTTCACTGCATGAACAGCGTCGTCATGTCCACCCACCAGCTCAATAATGACCTGAGGTGCACCCTTGGCTACTCGGAAGGATTTTGATGTATTCGTATCCATGACGGTCGCTTCTGTCATCTTGCGGACGGGATCAAAGGGTTGATAGGCTGTCACCTTGTATCCAGGTACACCGTGCTTGTTTTCCCGGTTTTGAAGAATAGATAGCGAGGATTCTGCAGCGCGACGCACAGCGGATTCAATGGGATCATTGGCGCCGGTCTCTGCAGCCAAGTATGCACATAGCAGTAGATCATCTGTGGTGTAACCAGGAGCCAACCACGGTTCATCAAATGTCAGCTCGTTCAGCGTGAGTGTACCTGTCTTGTCCGAGCAGAGCACAGACACAGATGCGAGCTCCTCCACGGCCGTCAGACGTTTGACAATAACTTGTTTTGCAGCTAGTTGCTTGGCACCCAGTGCCATGGTAACTGACATTACTGTCGGCAAACCGACAGGGATAGCGGCAATAAGCAGCACAAGGCAATTCTCCAACACAGATTTCCATTGATCGTTATTCCATGCTTTGTTCTTGACAAACTGATACGCAAACACGATAGCAACAAGCAAAAGCGAGGACCAAATCAGTACTTGACCAATCTTGTTAATGATCTTTTGAAAGTGGCCCTCGTCTGCGCTGACAGCAATGAGATCTGCAGCGCGACCGATAAACGTGCGAGGACCTGTCTTGGTGACCACGGCAAGCTGTTGTCCTTGGCGGACGATACTCGAACTGTAGACGGTGCTATCTTTGCGCTTGACGACAGGTAGCGATTCGCCTGTGAGCGCAGACTGGTCTACCTCCAGTTCGACCTGTGTTTCTTCTCCATTGACATCAAGACCAAGCAGGCGTGCGTCGGCAGGAATGATATCACCTATGCGAAGCACGATAATGTCGCCAGGGACAAGTTGCTTCACATCAATGTCTTGAAGTTCACCGTTTCTCCAGCATTTGGCCTTTTGAGCCAGAGTCTCACGCAAAGCATCGAGAGCTGACTCGGCTTTAGCTTCTTCGGCGTACCCGATGACGGCGTTCAGTATAAGCAGGCCTGAAATAATGCCAAGATCGAGCCAGTCACCCACAATGGCAGCAACGATGATCGCCAGCTCGATCAAGTAAGAAATGGGGCCTTGAAAATAGCCGATGAACATTTTGAAGCGGTTTCGTCGCTGGACTGGCAGATCATTGGGGCCAAACTCTTTGGTACGTTCTTGCGCGATATCTGATGTCAGGCCCGTGCGCGGATCTGTATGCAACAGAGCTTCTAGCTCGGGAGGAATTTCGTCGGCATGCTCAACGTGTTCGTGCTTTTCAAGTAGAGGACGCGATGATCCATTTTTATCCGTGGCAGCAGCAGCAGCAGCGGTAGCTGTGGACTTTTCATTCTACAAATGTATTGAGTCAGAGAAAGATTACTGCTGAAACCGTACAGATGGGCAATCTTTCTGCTTACAGACGGAGAAAGTTCCGGGCTCCTTGTATGGCTTTTACCGCCAGTCTCCTTGCCGGGGCTTGGGGAGCTAGTCATCAAGTTTCTGGAAAAGAGGGTAGGAATTTGATGAGCCGCAACATGCCACACACGCACGCACGCACATGCATTCTTTGCTCCCGGCGAATTTACCACAAAAAGAAGGAGGGCTACCTTTTGTCCCTCTAACAATGACTATGATCAGAGCAGGGAACGGAAAAAGTGTGATAAACGTTTTCTTTGGCTACTTATATCCCACAGAAAAAAGCATTCGAAAATCGTTTGTTGATAACTTCGGTTATATTTCTGACAAGATGTATATTCACCAATTTGAAAGAAAAACCGATCTCGATGCTATCACCTTGAGTTGCATGCTTTCCCTTTCATTCGTCTATCTCGTATTTGAAGTACTCTACCTTTCAAATTAGAAGATTGCTACTATGGTAGATCCCATTTTGTCCTATGATGAATTTTGGAGATAACCACCGTCAAAAGTCGAGTATACAAACGTATCTACGGGGAATTATGTTCCAACTATTATGAAATCGACGACTCGATTTGGTTTTGGAAACTCTGAGATGCCAAATTTGCCGTTGGATTCCATGATAGAAATTTTGTAATATGCGACAGCCTACTATTTTGGCTGGCACATATGCTATACATGTTTTGCCATACTCTCTTGGCTCCAATCAAAATTTCCTTGCATTTGGCTGATGGAGTCCAGCACCAGCGAGCACCCAATAATACATGTACAAATCCACACATGTTACAAGGTATCTTTCCCATCGTATTGGGGAGTTCTTCCCGTTGAATCCGAACTTTAGTAGATATCTCCCCGGAAAGGCTTGTGCTACTATTCAGATGACAACACAGCCGTGATCCGCCCAAATAGGGCAAGCACTGCCAAAATGCTACAAGTGGCTTGTTGGTAGAAGAGGGAGCGACCCGGTCGGAGGACAGAGGGTAAAATATACATTTTTCAAGGGCCAAACGCTCGCCACTTTGAGTCTTTCAACATGGGCATTTTCGGGTTCGGTTCTAGCAGCAGCAGCAGCAACAACAACAACGATAACGTTAACACAGAGAACCTTGCCGGCGACTACACGTCGAGCTCTGCAACCGAAGACATGTACTCCCCATCAGCACAGTCTTTCCCCGATTTCGGCAGCAGTAGCAGCGACAACAACTATGACAGACTTCCCGACTTTTTGTCACAAGCTGCTTATGACTCGTCCAAGCTGCAGCCCATGGCCGTGCAAGGCGGCATTGACTTTTTACAGATCGAAGATCACTACGGTGGCGGCGGTGCTGGCGCCAACTTTGGCGGTGCTGCGTTGACCCCGTCTCGAGGCTGGACCGACGACCTTTGCTACGGTACCGGCACTACGTACTTGGCCGGTTTGACTATCGGTGGTGCGTACGGTATGGTTGAAGGTGTACGAAAGAGCAAGCAAGGCCCACAGAATATGAGAGTCCGCTTGAACACAACCCTCAACACTATCACCCGACGAGGACCCGGTCTCGGCAACGCTGTTGGCGTTATTGCCATGATGTACAACGGAACAACCGCGTTGATCGATTACAGCAGAGGAAAACATGACATCTTTAACAGCATAGCTGGTGGTGCTATCTCGGGTGCCATCTTTAGAAGCACTGCTGGTAAGTTGGAGAGAGAATGATGAGCGTGAATTACAAAGAGATATGCTTATTAAATACACTCTTAGGTCCTCGCGCAGCAGCTATCTCTTCTGGTGTGTGCGCTGCCGTTGCTGGCATCTGGTCGCTGGGCGTATCGGCATGGAGTGGCAAATAGATAGAATCTCACAAAGCTGCATGTATTGTACAAAATCAATCCCTCTCCCCCCAAAAAGCAATTTTTCAACCCTTCTCCCATCCGCCTAATATAACGACACTGGTCTTTTCTTCGCATTTTGCGGCTAAGAACAAAGATGTTTGTTCCATTCGTCCTTTGTGACTAGGAGGTCCTCTGAATGCGTCAGTTGCACCAGATTACACTCCACTCGTAATTAGATATTTAAGGCCGAGATTGCCGCTTTTTCTTCCTCCTTCAAAAAGGAGCACGTTGCTTCCATGTTTCGTACATGCATGAAATCACTGATTTAACCCTACTCTGTAATAAATCATAGCTATTTGATCTATTTTCACTCACAGCAAAATACTTTGTAGTCACATCCTCATCCTACATAACACACCCGACAACTGTTCGGGCAAACTGAATAAACGCGAGGCTTGAGGGCGAAGTGGTCATGCAGCTTCCTTCTTGCAGAGTAATAGCCCAGGAGCGGTGTGAGTGCTCCTTGCAAATATATCTGTTGATTCTTTTGACGACGTGACCATACAATTCTCTCGGCGCACCCTACTGGACACACAACGCTTAGACATCAAGACTGCCGGATACAGAATGATTTGACTGGTTATATTGCCGAAAGTCGTATGTTCCATCCGGGATTTCCGAGGTCCCTTGATCGCTATCATCTTCGAATTCAAAGATCCTGAAAAAGTTATCAGTCTTCCTCGAAATGGTACTGGAAAGCTATTCGACTATGAGAGATATACCAATTTTTCTAGAAGCTAACACCTTTGTACAGTTTCCTATTGGCAATATGAATCGGAAAGAGAAAGCGAACGCCATGAACGAGGCACACTTTTAAACGCTAAAGATACATCCATAGGAAATGAAGTAAACTGCGAGGGAAAAGATACCAGACGGACTCCTTATATGAGCGTATATATAGATTTTAAAAGCGTCATCACATCTTTGTTATTCATTCTTGGTATCTTTGGAGCCTTTGCGAGGAAAGAAAGTGGAGAGGGCAATGTGATCATCATCGACGTCGTCCTCGTCTTCGTCTTCATTGCCGTGGTCGTTGTCGTGGTCGCGCAATAAATGCTCAGTCTCAGGTTTTGCATTATCTCGACGTCGTCTGTGATGATCTACATGTTGTCCTGTCATATCCAGAATCCGATGACCGACACGACGGCCTATTCCTTGTTCTTCATCCACCTGCTGACTATCGTCGTCGCTATCTGACGCGAAGCTTCCAGAGTCATAATACTCGTCTGACTCGTCAAGCGACAATTCCTCTGGTACCGTATCTGTCAGTAAACCGCCACTTTGATGCAGCCGTTCCTGCTGCCCCCTATACCGTCCAGAGAAAATGGATGGCCGTAGTTCATCTGGATCCCTCGGTGGCCAAAAGTAAGGTATCTCGATATCCGTGTTAGGCCGCAGAGCGAACGATATTCCATCTCCGAGTACATGCTTCTGAGGCCACATCCACAGCAGAGGATTGTTTCCAAGCACTGAGCATATATTTGCATATACACCAATATCGAATGGATATGCAACCTAGGAGAATGTACTTAGTAAAAATAATCGTGCTATGCCGACGTCCGTTCTGCTTAGTTACTGGAGTTATTTTCCCATGCTTTACAAGTCTCTCGACCTTGCTTCTCTCCCACGCCTCGATTGTGCTCTGGTTCCTAGCCAAACAGTAGAATTGGTACACGCTGAGCATGCCCACTGCAACTAGGACGACAAATGCAAGGGTAGAGTCGATGACAAGAAACACAGCTTCTATAGTGGTGGGCTCCGTCTCAAACTATTTAGTCGATCTTTTAGTTAATGTTGGCTCGGGTAGAAAGAGTTTTACGTTTTAGGCGCACCTTAAACACCCGTATGTCGTTGAGTATCTCGCGTATTCGTAAGCCAATCAAGGTTAGAATGTACAAACAGCCAGCATTTACGTAAAAGATAAACCGCAGAAAATGTGGATAGTTGCCGTGACCAACACAGTTTGAAATCCACGGGCAGTGGTGATCCATCTTTAGCACACAGCGGTTGCAGTGCTTGCAGTGGTGGCTACGTGGGGGCTTGTATGTCCTGCATCCTTTGCAATATCTGGGCCCTGTGATGCCCTGAGCTCGTCTGTGATTATTGGTAGGTACCAACAACGTGCTTGGTGGGGTCTGGTCGCCACATATCGCTAGTCAGAACAATAATCAAATATAAGCTGCTTTCGTTTTTGAACTGACCCAGTCAACAGGGATCCGTCCTGGATCAGTGGTAACTGCCAAGTAATAATTGTAGTAAATGAGGATGATAATGACATTCAGTGGAACAAGGATCGCCAGACTGGATTGCGAGCTCCATCGTCCGAGAAAGGGTATAACAATAAAGAACTGGGAACTGAACGCGATAAACGCGATCAATACAGTGACACCGCCTGTGTAGACGATTCCCGGTATTGACTCCTCCTTCAGCATGGATTTGAAAAGGAAGGTGGTATTTCTCTACTCTTTTCTTGTCATTTAAAGTAGATAGAACACAGTTACTAAAAAAATATGTAAGACGGTCCTTCATATCGAGTGAAATGTATCCCTCGTTTGCATATCAAGAAATCCACCTTTTTCTATGTATTGTTTATTTTCCGGTGGACTTGAACTATCTAGTAGGAATTGTAGAGAACAAGCTCTCCATTTGGGATTACTATTCTTATCACGAAGTATTATGTATAAATCAAAGCATTAATCACAGCTTTTATATCACATAATTTATTTCTTCTACCTATTTGACATGGCCGTTTCATGAGCCCTTTATTCAGAAAAATGGACGGTAGCACAACCAGCTGGAAACATCCGCTGGCACTAACATCAATGCTCTTTGGGTACTTTTCTGAGCATCTGCTCAGCTTCTGAAGCGCTCCTTCTCGGATTTCCATCGACTGGTCAGCTACGGATATACATAGCACAAAAGGTAAAACTGATCTTTGAACTACATATTGGGAAAGTCAAGAGCACTGAAGCGATCAATCCAGTAACAGGAACAACTTGCGGAAGAGGAATCAAAAACTTCTCCTTCCAGTCAAGCAGATATAAGACATCTCATAATGCCATCTAAACATGGTATAGCAGTTTGGTAAAACATATGCTACTAAAGATAATGGTACAGTAAATTGAAGCAAATAAATATGGAAACGTTGCAGGTTATCCATGCAACAATGCTCAAAATTGCACACGGAGCGCTTTGCGGGGCTCATATAACCAGCCGTGTTCCTTTCCGGTGTTCGTCCATCTTTTAAGATTTTGCATCCACCGACATGGCAGAACACAAGAGCAAAAAGCCAGCAAGTACGATTTGAGTTTTCATCATCTGCAGTGGCGCCAGAGAGTTCATTTGCTGACATCATTGCCTTAGACACGGCGTTTAAGCAGCAACGACTGAAAGCTTGGCAGCCGCTGCTCACACCTAAGACCGTTCTACCGACACTATTCGCGGCCGGCATTGTGTTTGCACCTTTAGGCGGTCTATTCTTATACGAGAGCGATACTGTCAGTTTGTAAAGGAAATCATTCTGCAAGCAACAGTTGTCTGATTCATACCCTTTGAACGATTGCAACAGGTGAATGAGATCACGATCGACTATACGCGCTGCATAGAACAGACCCCAAATGAGCCAGCACCATTGACCGAAGACCTGTACTCTTACAAATTCACATCAGAAAATACCACAGGTCTGCTATCGACTTTATTGTTGAAATGTATCACAGACATTTAACATGTCCACTGTAGGGATTCGAGCACCGAGTTATAAATTGACGCAGGAATCCACCTACCTGAACGGCAATCCGGCACCTTCAGGAGAAACCGTCCCACGATGCACAATTGAATTCACCATCGCTATACAGCTCCAATCCCCAGTCTACATATACTATAGATTAACCAACTTTTACCAAAACCACCGCAAATACGTCAAGAGTTTGAGTTACAATCAACTGAATGGCGAGAATATCTCTCCAAACGACGCGGGTGCATCGTGTGCACCTGTAGCCACATCACCCGATGGCAAAATATACTATCCATGTGGACTCATTGCAAATTCAATGTTCAACGGTGAGTGATTGATGGCGAAATGAAGGCAAGAGAGAGAGAGAGTTAAATTAAAGTTGAACGGATGTTATTTAAGACTCCATCTCGAATCTCGTGTTACTGAATCCACAAGGCAGCAACGACAATATCACGTATACAATGAGTGAAAAAGGCATTGCATGGTCCTCGGACGTATCTCGCTACAAGCAAACATCGATGCCACCAGATCAGTTGGCGCCTCCCCCCAACTGGATAAAACGATACCCTAGCGGATACACAGCCGACAACCTTTTTGATCCCAGTCAGGATGAACACTTTTTGGTCTGGATGCGGACAAGCTGGTACCCGACATTTAGAAAACTGTACTCCAATTACCACGGTGATCCCTTACAACCGGGTACATACCAGCTGCAAGTAGATTTGAGTAAGTGCAGGCAGGCAGCTTGAACAGGATAAAGTAATAACCATGATTTTTGTCTCGAAGATTATGATATTCGCGCGTACGGTGGCACCAAATCTATCATCATTTCCGGCACTTCCTTTTTGGGCGACAGAAATCCTTTCATGGGCTTAGCATACATTATCATGGGAAGTGTGTGCGCTTTGCTTGGCGTTATCTTTCTCGGCTGGCACTTTTTCCGACCGAGGTGAGTAGATAAAAGGACAGTCATGGTTTCTCGCTTTTGTGAAGATGACTGAATTATGATCACTGCCATGTAGAAAACTCGGCGACCATGATAGATTGTCGTGGGATCAATCTGGTGGCGGTGGTATTGTTGGCCACGGCCGTCTTTAAATTACATATATCTACACACATTAAATTCAAGCGTTATTCTGTAAAAGTATATGTTTTCCATTGATGTTATCGTCGGGCTGGTATGTTTCTCAGATTATTATTACTTGGCTAGTATATATATATATATATATATATATATATATGTATGTATGTATTTCAATAAAACCTGCTGTTGCCTGTCCTCTCATTGGAACCGGTATTCGAGCTCCTTGACTGTATCAATTGAGATTTGCATGGCGCCCTTGTTGTCGGCTTGTGCTAAAAGTGAGCTCACGTCCATTTCCTTCCAACTAGTCCAAAGCTTGCGGACGTTTTCTTTAGCTTCCTGTGACAGTACAATACAGAAAATGGCGTCATAGCCTCCAGCTTTAAAGAACGAATGGTTTGTGAGAAGATTGTCACATGGAAGGCAAGTTTTAAAAATATAATATACCTCCAGGGACTCCCGCCATGACAACGCCTGGCATATCCATGCAAGCATCTAGCAACCTAGTCTGCTCTTCGGGCTCAATGGGTACATTGGATAATACGCTCATTCGTTGGAGATATCCGCGCACGCGTTTAAAGTCTTGTGCTAGTTGTACCAATGTCTTCGTCACAGGGCATGTCCCGGATGCAGAGGACCACTAGTATATGTTGCATTAGATATCGCAAGCCAGAGATAATGCCCGTGTATATTGATTACCTCTGCGGCTTTCATGGTAGCACATTTAGAAATAGCATTAGCATAACCGTCTGGGTTAGCAGTTGCGATTTCCGCCAGCGTGCGAAGGTCTTGCTCGACGCTTGCGTTTGCGTTGCCAAGCTCGTCCCAGAGGGTGTTTGCTTCTTCTGCTTTCTCCTTCCGCCAGCTTAGGACTTTACCGACGAGTGTAGGTGTGTGACTACCAGCATCAACGTCTCCGAGAATCAATTCAAGCTGAGGCGGGAGCTGGAATGGTACTACTGCATTATCCCAGCTACTGTTGTCGCTTGGCTCCAAAGCCTGCGCCAATTGCTCGGCATTGACCTTATCACTCTAAAAACGACCAATGAATGGTATGAGCCACTTGCACTGATTTCCCCTTTTAGTAGGATTTTACCATGATGGGCGATAAAACTTGAGGACTGAAACGTGTATATCGATGGTTACCCCAGACGGCAGCCGAAACGTCAAAGCCGCTACCTACTTTGCCTTGAGCGTAGCAATGAACAAACTGGGCCGTATTATGAATTAACAACCGATCGTTGTCGTTATCCAAGGATGCGGCGCCCAGGTGGACAAACAGAGCAGCGATCAAGGACGTCGTCAAGGCAGCCGAGCTGCCCAAACCAGTTTTGTGGACTGTCTTCAAGGTAGCGCCTGTGTCGCAGCAACGATCCAAAGCCTCGAGCCCTTCCACTGTTAGCGGCAATCCTCTCTGTTCAAGCTGTGTGGTATCTGCGTTTGAGAACTCTCCGTTTTTCTGTGATCATTGCTATGCACAAGCGCTCTGACCTGAGATCTCTGAGAGTAAAAGTCATTGTCGCCCACGATAACAATTGACAAGCCAGATCGGACAATATCTGCATTCTTTGTTCTGTGATAGATAACCGCGAGACTGAATCGAATACACGCCTCCACAAACTTATTTTCGGTAGCAGCTTCCGGTCTAATTACGGCGTGTGTAAATTATTTCAATGCTTTTCAAACATGCATTCTTTTCGTTACTTTTCAACAACGAGCTGGTCCTCCTCATCAGTTCGGATAGAATATTCCCAAACGTTATCTGCTGTAAACTGTGGAGCTTCCACGCGGATAGTTCCCGGTGACAAGCCTTGATCGTTGCGGATGCTCGTAAAGAATCGCGCTGTAGTACCGACAACTAATCCCTGGTACTTTTGGTCGAGAACTAGGTATCCTCCGGTCAATAAGACTTTGCCAGGTGCTGATACAATTGTTGGTGCCTGTTGCTGCGGTTGTGTCATCTCAATGATGATCCTTTTTGACAGGAGGGTGTGTGCGAGTAGCAGTAGCAAAGAATCCGAATTCAGGGGCCGGCTTCAAATGGAGAAGGTTGCGCGCCCCTGCAATCCCAACCTTTCATCCCATAATATTTATATCGTTAAAAAGCAAAATACATGAATCCATACTAATCATTGCTAGCATTAAAATGGGAAGAATCGAGCTTGTACATTGATAATTTACGTGAATGAAGGAGAATATGAGTGAGTAGCCATGAATTTTAGCTTCGCGTGCAAGCACGTATTTACTATGTGTTCCCGAGCCTTCCATTTTCGCAGACTTTTTCATACAGCAAGTATGTCGCATTGTTTTCAAATATAGGTCCATCTCCATGGATATGACCGTGACTATGTTTCTCGATCAGTTTGCGGTCCAGCACGGTCTTGCTACGTTGTACTGTCTGTCAAGATATTCGATGGGATTGGTACACAGTTGTCACCTAAAGATCTACCAGTGCACAACAAATGTTGTGGAACAATA
This sequence comes from Rhizomucor pusillus, assembly GCF_041956525.1. Taxonomy (NCBI): domain Eukaryota; kingdom Fungi; phylum Mucoromycota; class Mucoromycetes; order Mucorales; family Lichtheimiaceae; genus Rhizomucor; species Rhizomucor pusillus. The sequence continues at coordinate 88,689 of NW_027192167.1, read as the reverse complement.
ACTACATGTGCACAAGCCAAACGAGGGAAATAGCATAGAGAAATCAAGAGAAGAACGGCCGGCGTCGTCATCATTTAATATTTTCTTTCTGGCAAGCTAAACATACGAAAATGCGGCTTGAAAGAAAAAAATGGGCGAGAGATAGAAGAGATGGGAAAGGATAGAAAGAAAGGTATTTAAATCCGTGGTTTAGCAGCTCTCGTGGCGCTGCTATCGTACAGACAGGTATATCAGTCGTCGGCAGGCCACACGTTCAATGCCTTGTATCCATCAATGATTTCCACAAGTTTTTCCTTTGTCAGCTTCGGCACATTGTACGTGAAACCAGTCTCTCTTTCAATTTTGGTGCCGTCCACAGATAGAGCGTGGTTGGAGAGTAGCTCTTCATCGAGGTATGGCGACAGTGGCGACACTTTGATGTCAGATTTTTTCAGTAACTCAGCCCAAGGCGCCAAATGTTTCTCATTGACGTCATCAGTGACAGAGTTCAGATTGAGCTATAAATGCACAGTTATCTCTTAGCTTATTATAATCTGCATTTCTACTTTGTTGCACACTTACTTTTGCAAAGCTGGATACGACGCTGCCGTGATATCCTGTTTCGATTCCGAAAATTTCCCGCAGTAGCTTGTTGATCGTCTCTTGGTCTGCAAACGCTCGTGTTACTATATTTCTTTGGTGATATAAACACTTTTTACATACCTGTATCCTGTTTATCCGCCACATTGAATATGGGTGTAGGATCTTCAGGTTTCCTTCCAGTCTTGGTATACCAATCCGCCGTATGCCAGCATGCTCTGGCCATGTCCTCGACTTGAACAGTGTTTAGCTTCAGATCCTTTGACCACAACAGCTTCATTTCCTCATTCAAATGCTTATAAACTCGACCGATGATCAGACGTGGAGCTAATATGGTTCATTGTGAGTTTACACTATCTCCGTTTTCATAACCCCAAAATCTTACTCAAGCCCAACAATGCCCCAGGTCCATACACGACCGCTGGTCGCAGGATAATAAGATTCAATCTGTGTGTGCAAACGGTATATAGTTTAGGTTAGTTACACTATCCTTCCTCTTTCTTTCTGACTACCTCTCTCTTGTTTCATCCTGGCACAACGACTTACCCCTCAATTTGCTGCAGTGCCTGCTCTGCTTTGTATTTGTACTTGCCGATCTCAGTCCAAGGGTTGATTTTAGACTCCTCAGTGGATGAACCCTATCAAAAACCGTAGGGAGCTTAGTTTGGTTTGCGGTTCTTGTCAATGCAATTAGCTTGCTTCTTGTCTTTACCTGGTCTGCGTCGTATATTTCTGCAGTTGACACTGCGACAAATGCCTTGACATGTCGCTTTGCAGCCTCTTTTGCACAGTTGACGGATACTTGATAAATACGTTCATGATAAACCTTAAATGTCAGGTTTATTTGCATGTCAATTCCCTTTGTACATGCGCAGCTATCAAGTTATATATTGTTACCTCTGGCACTTGAGAGTATTTTGTTTCTGCTGCAAAGTTGAAAACATAATCGAATTCGGTACCATCCTCGCGTGCAAAGCAGCTTTCAACGGATGCTAACCCTCTTTGTCAATAGAGTATATATACAACTAGAAACGTTAAAAGCACTTACCAGGATTCATAAGATTGGCTTGCTTGAATTCGACTTTTTGAAAAGAAGCCTTGTGCGCCTCGGACAAGTAAGCTGTTTGTGGCAAAACCTTGTCAACAACGCAGATATGCTTTGCCAAGTTGTTGGTGACAAGGTAGTGCACAAAGTGCCGTCCAATGAAGCCGACTCCTCCGAGGACAAGGACCGAGCAGTCAGAAGCGGTCATTGCAGGTGATTGTTGTCAAGTCCAGTGATGAAAAAGAAGAACGAAGAAGAGAGCGAGGGAAAGAAGAGACGAACAACGTGCTAAGGAAAAAAGCTGGAGAGACGGGCGGTCGCTTGTACCACCCGACACGTGCCAGTGTCCGTTTCCCGGACTGCCGGATGCTTTTGGAGCGCGCGCCGTGCATGGGACGTCCCGGAAACGAGGTTCATTCGAATAAAGGAGGTTGTCGTTGGCCGGTGCTCTTTTTAAGGGGCACAGCAAAACAAAAGGTAGGACAATGTAACTGTCAAGATTCCCTTCTTCCGTATTGACAACTAATTATTCCTGTGGTATATAATTTCTTCCATTATTTACAGTTGGAATTCCTGACCGATAGTCACTATCGACACCATGCGCTCACAACTTTCCGAGTCACGAGATGATTTTAAAGACAATATCGACGATGAATATAGCAAGGCGTTGCAACCTCTGGACTAGGAGAGTGAGGCTATTTCCGTATTGAGGCCTGCCTATCTGACAGGATTGAAGTCAGACTTGTTACTGGAAGCATGCAGTTATTATTCATCGTACTCATTCCAGAAAGCGAGCTCTTACAGATGCTTCGCAAGGTTGAAGACTCCACAACATTGAAGATATCTGCGACTATATTAAGACATCAGTGGCCGTGAACACTATGTATTGAATGGAACTTTCGTAAGCCAACATCCACCTGGACAGTTTTGACGCAACAGAAACATATATGTAAAATCCTCAAAAGTGGTCCATGAGATACATACAAAGGTTGTGCAGTTAATTACTTGGCTTGACCGTCCAACAAGATTTCTTTACAATTTGTAACTTCTGTCACTCCTTGTATGTATGGTTGAAAATACGTTAGCTCTCTAGTAAGACAACGAGTAAATCATGTCTCAATGTGCTTTTCATCTACATATCATGCATGTACAACTTGGTTAAATGCGGAACTAACGTTCATGCAACCTTGAGCGAGAACAATATGCTCTGTGGGTGGCCTTGTTTACGAAACAGCTTCCGTTTATGGGTAGTACCCGCATTTTATTTTAGACTTGAACAAATCTGCGGTTACGGCTCTCATTTGCTTCTCTTATGCACCTGCCCTAATGAAAGAAAATCCTGCCTGTAGTCTACAATTGAAAAGTTCTGAAGAATGTTCTGCAAGTATCTCGTGTTTCAGATAGTAAGATGCTGCGAAAAGAGAAGAATTTAGGATTCTCACATGTTAGGCACGGTTACAGCAAGCAGGGATGAAGGTAATTGCGTTTTGTTTTGCTATCATTAATACTCTTCAATGCATAAAAGCAATTATGGCTGATGATTGTGTCCAAACGGAAAGTGATGTGATTGCAGATTAAAATTCGCCAACGTGCCTGGGTCATGGCGTTGTATTGAGCCACTTTGATGCCGCAGCTGCCGTGTGCTGCAACACCGTGCATCATCTGCAAGCCATAGGAACTGTATAGAGTTTACGTTAGCTTCTTCTATCCACTCACCATTCTTGTATCTGCTCGCGTGGGTTTCCGTTTTCTTCCAACTGTATACCCTTTTTTAACCTAACTGCGCCAAGTGCCACTTAGGAGACACGAGAGCGTGGAACACATCCCAGGCTCTCGCGCTCACCACCCAAACATGTACACAGGTACACGCATTCGGCAAAGGAAACAAAAGAAGAAAGGGAACAAGCCCTGCGCGTGTATAAACATACTTACGCGTACGTATTCACTTGCACAAGCACGCACAATGTGCCTGCATCCGATTTGCAAAGATCTCTCCTTAATTTAAAATCATTCGACTTGTTTCCCTCTCTCTCTCTCTTTCGTTACTATCATTCTCTCCTTTTTTCTCTTTCTGCTGCTAGACTTGCTTGCTTGATTAATTCCTATCAGCAATTATCGATACAACTACTACTGTAATTCGATTTTTGTCCTTTCTCCTTTTGTGTAGTTTATCGTCATGAGTTCTCCACGAGGAGAAACTCCTTCGTATACACCAGCTCTGAATCGTGACGGAATATCAGCACAATTGAATGACCAGCCCTCTCCTTTATCTCCTGCACGGCGCCAAAAATCGCTTGTACGACCTGAGCGTGAAAGAATGGATGGAACTAATCGGCAGTATCACTATCGTCAGCATGCAGCTCAGACAGCCACAGCTTTCTCTACTAGTCGACAACACCGCCACCAGCAACAGCAACAACAAGAGGGAGGAGGAGGCGGGGCGACGGTCACGAAAAGATACGCCGCTGCACGACGCGCATCCAACGGCCGTCTCGATCCTCTGCGACGCAGCCAAAGCATCCTTGGTCGTGATGGCAAACTCAGCGGTCTTGAAGACGAGGATGACAAGGATCAAGGTGTCGTTGGTGCAGTCGAGCGAAGTAGCGTTACTTCACATAATCATGACCGTATCTGCTTTTGCATTCGATCCAAATCCTGCGATCTATGGAAGATTTATTGTCGATTACTGACTTGCTGCATCCCCGGCCCAGTACTCGGTTGTTTTGGTAAATACAGACAACAGCGGTAGCAATGGATCTTTTTATTTTTGATATTGAGGAAGAAAGCAGCCGGCTAATGATGGTAACAAAAAGGTATTCCAGAGGGGCCGGCACGAATGGCATGGCGTGAAAAGATTGGCCTGGTATCCTGCATTTTGCTTGTCATGGGCTTTGTCGGATTTCTCACGTTCGGATTCACCCAAACGGTATGTCCCGCGTCTCCTTCCAGTGTCCCAGGGGGTTCTGTCAGCCAGGGATACCTTATTATTAGTGGATGGGCATACATGCTAGCGGATTGGAATAGCCATCCCCCAATTCCCGGGGAAACAAGCGACCCCACAAATGTGCTCTATGCGCCCATCAATGCTGGTGGAATGGACGCCTCGTTTCTATTTCAAGATATCAATTCTCATGTATGCACCGACGTATTCCGCCCTCGGCGGCAATCCTCGACTTATAGCAGCTCCCTCTATGGCTCCTCCTTTGCTGATCAAGAACAGACCACAAATGCTTCTCCCGTCTACTTTCCATGCAAAATGTTTAATCCAGAAACTGCGGAGGTTCAAAACTTGGCAATCAGTTCCGCCACAGCTCCCTGCCACTTATCGCAGACGGCACGCAATACTTATGCGAGCTTTCAGGCGAACGGCGCTCCCAGTGTCAAGGGCGGCTATCACAAGGCATCTCGCGTGTATTACGACTGGAAGGACATTCAATCAAAATCCCACTTGATGGTGTACAACGGGTAAACGAAAAGAATCATGGATTTCTTTAGCTATTTTTGGGAAAATTATACTTTTGAAGCGTATACTTACACGGGTACTTGCATGAAAAACGCAGGGATGTTCTGGATCTGCGCTTGTTACAGTTGCTGTCTCCTACAAAATATAACATCTCATCAACAAGTCTTGTGCAGCAAATTTTAAACGACATGTCTGCTTTCGGCAGCAGAGATATGACGCGGTATATATCGAGTACGCGTATCCATGGGACAAACTGGGCCGACGAAGCCAAATGCCTAGCAACGCTAATCAAGGTCGGTTCTCTTGAATCCCTGAGCATTGGCTGCATGGCATCGGAAATTGTACTGTACCTGTCGCTTGTGGTCATTCTGGGGGTCATTGTGACCCGTTTTGGTTTGGCCGTTATCTTTGGATGGTTCCTTAGCTGGCGCCTTGGTAACTTTAAAGAAAGCCGTTCCTATGCGGCTCGAATGCAACGCGAGGCCGAGCTTGAACGGTGGACCCGTGACATCTACACATCTGCACCTTTTCCGCCAGCTAGTAACAGACCTACTTCTCCGTACTCTCCACTCGCCAAACGACGCAGCATCCTCCCGCAGACATCGCGCTTTACACAGCCACTTCCAAATTCCACTCGTTTTGATGCCGATAGACCTGCATCAACACCAAGCTGGAAATCGCCTTCAAGGTAAGAAATTGAGGGAGATTTTCTGGCAACCATCAATGCATGCATGTTCTAAATATTTTCAAAAAATAAAAATAGTGCATTGGAGGATTTTACTGCACCTCGACGATCGTCCTATATGATGTATACTCCATCACCTACGTCCTCTTCGCGAAATCTGCCTGCTACCGCCATGAGTATCCGTCGCTCGTCGATCTCATCTTCTGACAACCATAGCCACAGTGGTGGCGAGACTATCACAAACACTACACCGACATGCCCATTCCCTCTCTCGCCGTTTGTGATCCCACAGCCGCCTTCTAGCTATATGCCATTCAACTATCCGTTAACGCACACTATATGTCTTGTTACCTGTTACTCGGAAGGCTATGACGGTATTCGAACAACACTTGACTCTATAGCCACGAGCGACTATCCAAACTCTCACAAGATCATCCTCGTTGTTTGCGACGGCCTTGTAACGGGTCACGGCGAATCCATCTCCACACCGGATGTTTGCGTATCAATGATGAAAGATCTTCTTGTCCCAGCGGAGGTTGTTGAACCACAATCGTACGTCGCCATTGCCGACGGCGCAAAACGCCACAATATGGCCAAAGTGTACGCTGGATTTTATGACTACGACGATACAACGGTGTCAACAGAGCATCAGCAGCGAGTTCCGATGATCACCGTTGTGAAATGTGGAGGTACACCGGATGAGATAGCAAAGAAAGAAGCAAAACCTGGCAACCGTGGAAAACGTGATTCGCAAATTATCTTGATGCAGTTCATGCAAAAAGTCCTATTTGACGAGCGTATGACTACCATGGAGTATGAACTCTTTAATAGTTTCTGGCGGCTCACTGGAATACCACCGGATAAATACGAGCTGATGCTCATGGTGGATGCTGATACAAAACTGTTCCCTGATGCCCTGTCGCGGCTCGTATCGTGCGCTGTGAAAGATCCGGAGATATCCGGCCTATGTGGAGAAACCAGGATTGCCAACAAGACAGCAAGTTGGGTAAGCATGATCCAAGGTAGGTACTTTGGAGATGTGAATGTTCATATAAGAAAGTAACGATCAAATGATAACGATAGTTTTTGAGTATTACATCTCACATCATCAAAGCAAAGCATTCGAATCCATTTTTGGTGGCGTCACGTGCCTGCCTGGTTGCTTCTGCATGTACCGCATCAAGGCACCCAAGGGACCACAAGGCTACTGGGTACCTATTTTGGCGAATCCTGACGTTGTAGAACACTATTCCGAGAACGTGGTCGATACATTGCACAAGAAGAATTTGTTGCTGCTTGGCGAAGATCGCTACTTATCGACCTTGATGTTGCGTACATTCCCCAGTCGCAAAATGATGTTCGTACCTCAAGCTGTGTAAGTACAGTATTCGGAAAGCTGCAAAAGTTAATATGCAATTATCTAAATTGTAATGATAATAGGTGCAAGACGGTGGTGCCAGATAGTTTCAGGGTTTTGCTTTCACAGCGTCGACGGTGGATCAATTCTACCATTCACAACTTGATGGAACTTGTGCTCGTACGAGATTTGTGCGGAACTTTCTGCTTTTCGATGCAATTTGTGGTTTTCATGGAACTGGTTGGTACGCTTGCACTTCCAGCCGCCATTTCCTTTACCATTTATTTGATCGTGCTTGCTATTCTTGGTCAACCGGCCATTATACCCTTGATCTTGCTCGCATTGATCCTCGGCTTACCTGCTGTTCTGATTGTCATGACAAGCCGCAAAATTGTGTACATTGGATGGATGCTTATCTATCTATTTTCGCTACCGATTTGGAACTTCGTCTTGCCGACGTATGCATACTGGCACTTTGACGACTTTTCATGGGGCGATACACGCAAAGTGGAAGGCTCCGGGGACAATGAAAAGCACGGACACGGCGACAAGGATGGCGAATTCGATAGTACTCTCATTACTATGAAGCGATGGGCTGATTTTGAAAAGGAACGACGGATCAAGGCTGCAATTGAACAAAACATAGCACCTCCTCGATTCTTTGAAAATGTCGGGCGCAACAGTCCAATGGATATTTACCGCGAAAGTGTTATATTGAAATCCCAACAGCAACAGCAGCAAATGGCAAGCGATTCCACTGTAGGATCCAGTAACAGCAGCAGCGAGGCGTTACCTATGCTCGTTTCTCAACGGCGATCCTCGCCAGCAAAATTTTCAGGAACGCCATCTCCACCGGCACCTCCACCACCGGCACGTCCGCATCCATTATATCAATCTCATTCTTTCCATGGCTCACGAGCAGCAGTAGCAGTGGTTGCCGGCCCCAAGCGACTATCCGCTCATTGTTCTGGAACATCTTTGAGTCTGGCGGACGATGCCGTCCAGCGGCCTCAGGCATCTTTATCAACGCCTACCATCCCTACCATTAGCACTAGTAATAATAATAGTCCCAGACGCATGTATGCGAGTACAAGGCAATCCCAACAGGACCGTTGATCACGATGCCCAGCTAGCCGTATATAGTTAAAATTGATATTTATAGCGATGCTTTCGGTCTCATTTGTAAATGTAGAAAAATAAAGGCTTTCATGTGTTTGAAGCTTATGGCGATTGAAATGCGTTTAAGCGAATGCTTATCCGCGAATTTACTTTTGAACAATGAGACTAAACCCATTTTTTAATCAATAGTAATACATACACAAGAAGATCAAGAAAAGAAAACTTCACCCAAAATGACTAGAAGAGAAGTAGCAGCTGTAGAAGAATATAAGGATATAATTGTTGTCATAGAAAGTGGAACAAGCAAAAAAGGTACATGGGAAGGAAAGAAGGATGAATGGAGCGAGAGAATGAGCGTAAAGGAGGATGTGAGTATGCACGGACCATAATGTGTACGAAACAAGGTTTACAATAACAGCGAAAGTCAAGCTCGGATAAGCAAAGGTTGAGGTGGGGGATATGGGTATATAAATGTATATATGTATATATATAGTAATGATATAGATGATGATCGTAGTAGTAACTGAGCCCCAATACTTTAACATTTGGGACTGTCGTCAGGTCGTCTTTCTTAGGATTGCGATAATACTTGTTTTTTTCTTTCGACCGGCTCGTTTCCGTTTACCATGTGGGTCTCTTTGGATCTGGTGCACTTTGGCGTGTTTGCGAAGGGAGCGAGAGTGGAAATAGGCTTTCGTGCAACCAGGCACAGAGCAGGCGTAAGGTTTTACGCTAGAGTGGGTTTTGATATGTGTGTTTAACGAATCAAGTCGCGAGAAACGCTTATCACAACCGTCTTCATTGCAAGCAAAAGGCCGCTCGCCTGTGTGCGTGCGCATATGATTGTGCATCTTGTGTCGTTTTGAGAAGGGCATATTTTTTCGAGGACAGTTGATCCATTCGCAGTAGTATGCTTGCTTGCCACGGCCGACGTGGATGTCAGAAACATGGGCGATAAGTCGTTGTAGACTTCGTGTTTGCATGGTACATTCGGCCCAGCGGCAGTGCAGGATTTCACCTTCATCGCCATCATCGCTACTCGCGTGTATAGCAGCGTCTCTGGATTCAGCAGCAACGAGAGCCTTGTTGATGTTGTCGTCCCTGCTAGAGTATTGATCCTCATCTGACACGACCGAGTTGTCGGCTGTGGATGCGAAACCGGGATCTATATACACACATGGTGATTAATTACCTCGTTCCTCGGTTTCCAACTTGCTCTAATTTCTATTTACTTTCTGTGTATTGATCTGACGACGATGCCATCAAGAATCGGTCTTGGGCAGAAGCAAACTCGGTGTTGAGTACCGTTGATGCGGAAACGATGGTCGGACTGAAGCCGCTACTGGTTTTCACAAACTGACTAAAGGGATCTGCGGGAATGTATGTTTGCGAAACACTGTTGACATATTGAGGGGGAAACGATAGCCACGCTGTCGACGATGAAGAAGGATCGGAAGAGGAAGGAGGAATCGCATGATCCAAATTCGCAGGAATATGCTGCTGATGCTGTTGCTGTTGCTGTTGCTGGTCATGCTGCAGGATGTCTTGAGTAACGCTTTTCGGTGTAGCCACAGGTGACACGTGCGAGCTCTAACGTTAAAATGTTATGAATAAGCTAATATTCTCGTTGAAAGTATTAACTGTCGATGCATACTTGAGCTATGGGATCTGTAAAGGAAGTGTAATGGGTTGCAGGCGCTTGCTGCGCTACTGCTGCTGCTACCGCTGCTGCAGTGCTGTTCAAAGGATAGCCGGTGTCATAGATCGTCGATCGATGGATGGAGTATGATGAAGGTGATGATGATGACGACAGTGCTTGCCACTGTTGCTGTTGTAATTGTTGTTGCGGTTGCGGTTGCGATAGAGGTAGTGGAGGTGCATAGTAAGCATCCAAAGCCGGAGCTTTCGGCGTTGTCATAGTTGTGTTCATGGTAATAGACGGTGTTGTTGTCCAGAGCGGATAGCCTGTCATCAAGTTTGGAAAGCTTTAGATTAAACAAACTCGAGAGAGAGAGAGAGACAGAGACAGAGAGAAAGAATTGAAGAATATGACAAACCTGTTGCAGTCGTGCAAAAAGCCATCATGTTCGAAGCATCATCCACGGGCGTGGACGGAGTTGCCGTATTCGGGAAGCCGTGTATGTCATTCATTGCAAGAAAAATTTTTGTGTTGCTATTGTTGGGTGTTTCAGGAATAGAGGATGTGTTGCGTAGTAAAGAAGAACTGGATTTTAAAAGGTAAGAGAGCGAGAGAGCGAGTGATACGCACGTATACAAAAGGTGCACGGATCTACAAGTCATGCGTTGTCAAGATCATGTGCGTCGAATGGGACAAGCAATAGCAGCGCAGTAAACTTACCTATAGCAATGTAATAAGAGATACTGGGGGTATGCAAAAATATGTATGGAGAGGGGAGGGTTGGAGAAGAAAGAGGAAGGGAAACCCGGTGGTGATGGAAACGTTATATTTATATACTTGGGGGTTTTCTGATCGATAATGGGCTGCTCAATTAAAAATTATCGCTGACATGGTAATTCCGGTCGGGTTGGCCGCATTGCTATTATCGTGTGCTAAAGATGCACACGCACAGAGAGAGAATTGACACTCAGGAAACAGCACGCAAAAAAGCCGGTTGGGTCCGTGGATTAGTTGGGGGAGGGAGCAAGGCGTGGCACTGTGGCACAAGCCTCTGCTCACGGTTTCCCCCTCTCGCTCTCGCTCTCGCTCTCGGCCCATCCTTTCACACGCTATATATTTTCAGCAGCGATCTTTGGTCCATGTGGTCCATGGACCTCAACCGCGTGGAATGATGGCATAGTGAAAGCATTCCCCTTCCCCTACCCCTTGTATTATCAATCTAGTCAATAATGAACGTTGGCATATGTAATAAATTGTGGTAAGCAGATATTTGCTCATCAGCGTACTACATCACATGCTTAAAAATTTCACATGTTTCTGAAAAATTGCGTCGATCGCTAAAGACATCCGAATGAAATGAGCGGGCTCGTGCGCTGTGTCGCCGCTTGTCCTGCTCAGTCTCTGTCAGTTTTCCACATGCTTAAACTTTCATATGAAAAAGAAGATAAGAAGGTAATGTAAAGAGCAAGAAAGCGGAATAAGCACAGAAAAAGCTAATGAGGCTTGGAAAATCTGTAATCCCAAAAAAGTTTTAACCCAGTTACTAACGAACGCAAGCCAGCTCTCGCCACGCACGAACGCACGTTCGTTTTTCTTTTTCACCTGCTGCTACATACCGCCGGATACCCTAAAGCCGAGCCGGTGTCACATAAGGTTAGGCGCCAAAGCGGGTGGTAGGTGGGGGGTCTAGAACAATCTTAAATGCTAGCGTGGCACCACTATCACTGCAAAGAGAAAATCTACCCAACAATCCATCAACCTTGTTTTCCCGCTACGTTCCAACCGCTACCTTACCCTCAAGGAGGAATAATGCGTTTTCTCAAAACCTTTTCCCTTATTGTTCCAAAGGGTAAAAAGAAACCACAGGGCGTATGTGTATGACTAATATTGTAGAACCATATTTCTATAACTGATGAGCAACAGCAGCAGCGAGAGGAGTGCCGAGTCTTTTGTCACGTCACTTTTTTCCAGCTCCTTTGAATAGATGGCAAATATTGGAATATTGAAACACGCTACAGTGTCTGATGTAATAATATTCTCGAGTGCCCCCATTGCCACAAATTGTTGTCAGGATGTGGTGTGACAGACTCTATTCAATTTTTGACACATGAATATTTCTATCGTTTCTTTGCAGTTGGCTGTCACGAGAGAATGTTGCAATAGACAATAATTTTAAAAAACACAGAAACTACTTACTGTCCTCCATTACTTTCCGTAAAATGCTCTGAAAGGCGCATGCATTGCCAAGTTTTGATAATTAATCTTCACAATGGATCAAAATGTAGTTTCTGTAACGTGGAGACAAATCAGTTTGCAAAGTAGCAGTACTATATAGTTGCTCCAAACGTCCTCAAGCCGAACACAAATACGTGGCACTAAAGTACAATGCTGGATGTAGATCAAAGTTTATTAGACTCCAAGCAATAAAGCTGAGCACCATTATCTCAACCAGTGCTTTGAAGCCTAAAGTACTGCAGGATTCTGTCGCTACCAGGAAGCCAGCCTTCTGCCGCATAAAGGGAAAGCAGATCAGTGGAAGAGGCTGACAAGGTTGTGACGCAAACAACGTTGCAGCAGCGTGAGCTCACCATGAACTGGCCAGCTGCCTACAAAGTGTCAAGTGCCAGACGTTGTTTACAGTAGCTCCGAACGAAACCCAAATTTCTTGGATGCTGTCGTCCCTGGCAACCAAGCTGCTCCTCCAAAATGTCAAGCGGCCGCGGTGACAATAGCAGCAACAACAACAACATTGAGCAACCGACCATTTCTGAAGCTCTAAAGGTAACCAGGGAGGAGTGGAAACAGTGCTCAGAAACGGTTACAAAGTGATCACGGTGTGCACCAGACGATCAAAGTTGAAGATTTCCAGAATGTTGGCAAGATACCCTGTGCACGCAATTCGCTTTTGTATGGCATAGGCAAGTTCTCGCTGTGCATTTTGTATTTCGCATTGTTGGCTCATAAATAATGTGTGTAAATAACAGGCGCTGGTTTTGGCATGGGCGGTATCCGGTTTATGCTTAAACGTACAGTATCGTCCCAATGGATATTTTGTTGACAGATGCAAAGGAGATTGAGATTTTAGTTTTATTGCAGGAACCGTGCCTACAGCAGCAAACTGGGCTGTAGGTACCTTCTGTGGCGTCTCATTGATCGCTTTTGAAATGTGCCAGATGGATAGAAAACAGAAAACGGAACGCTTACACTTGATTATCAAAGAAACGAATTCTCGCCAAACTGTCAAGGAGCAGATCAAGAAGGGTGGTTTGCAGGTTATTGTCGATACTCCTACGCAAGGCCCATCTTCTTCACCATCGTCATCGTCATCATCCTCCTCTGAACAGCAATGATAGATAACTCAACAATAAAAAAAGCTTGTAAATATTCCGCTTTATCTGGATAGAAGGAAGGTAGATTGGATATACGCTTGGGATAACATGGATGATGGTGCTACAGGCCGAGAGAAGGTAAGATATATCAAAGAGAAGAGCTATTTAACGACCAACGAGAAGACTTCATTGTGGCTATGTTGGTCCGTTGGTAGGAGGGGCAGCGTCGGCTTCAACAGTGACGTTAGTTGCAGCAGCATGCTCAGTTTCGTTGTGACCGGCGCCGACAGAACCTAAACGGCTCTTAAGCTCCTTTCGAGCGCGCTCGCTCACAGTTGCTGTGTATTCCTGGATCTGTTTTTGAGCGCTTTGCAATGCCGGTAGCAACTGGTTTTGGAGACTCTGCGCGACTATTCTGGCTTTTTCATAGCTGGTAATATCCTTGCGATCGTACTGCTGCTTTGCAAACTGGTACTGCGAATTGGCGGCCTCTTGGAGAGATTGCAAGCGCTGCTTGAGGCTCTCGGGCAGTTCAGTTCGCACGCGTACAAAGTCGACAAACTGGTTGAGGTGTTCGTACAACGCACCTTGAAATTTATGCAATCGTTCAGTCAAAGCCTTAGGTAAACGCTGCTCGGCAGTCTTGGAATAGACGACGATCGAGTGACGAACAGTCTCTTGGAAGAACTGGAGCTGGCCAACAACAGTCTGGATAAGCGGCGACGAATCCTTGAGCTTGATAAGGTCATCGCGAGATCGCGGCACTGCAGAGGTGGTCTTTGCTATTCTGTCCGACACGAGCTTGCTAACTCCCTGCGATGCTTCCGTCAGCAACAGATATGTTCTGTGAACATGGTTTGCGTTGGGCATATCCTTGGTTTTATTGTCCTCTGCCGGCAGATATCGGTTGAGGGTGGCTTCCAAGTTGTCAATAACAAATCCAAGTTTTCTGTTGGCTTCCCGAGCAGCAGCGTAGCCCGGCGCAGTAACCGTGTTGATTGTACCATCGATTCGTCCCTTGACGCCAGTGATAACCTGCTTCGGCGGTGCTTTGACAGCATCAAGGAGATGTTGTGTCGGCTGATTTATCATGGGAAAGCGTTCTTGGAGAATGTCCAAGGATTTGCAACCAAGCTTGTCTGCCATTTGGAGCTGCGGTTGCAGGTATGTCTGATAGTATGACTGGACATACTTGGGTTGGTGGCTACTCACAGTGTTGAGGGTGCTGGCAGCCTTGTTGAAGGCATACGTGGCCAATGACGAACGAGTTGCATAAGCGTTGACGGTAGCCACGCTGTCACTGACGATCGGGATCGAGGTCACACGCTGAACAAAACCAGAAGCCGGCTTGGCCTTTTCCTGTTCGACAGATAAGCCGTTCGCCTCGGTATGTTTGACACGGCCATCATGACCTATATATCGTTAGCGACAGATAAATAACGATGATTCTGCATGAATCAGTTCTTTGTAGGGAGTTGCACACATACCGTTCTCTCGATGATGATTATTGCCACTATGATGATGCTTAGCCATGTCTGATAAGCTGCGCACCAAGAAGCAGAGAGAACTAAATGAGTTCCAGAAAGTAAGAAGGTTGGCAGAAGAGAAAGAAAGGAAGAAAGAGAGGGAGAAAAAATGGCAAGTGGTTCAGACTGAGTATATGTGAGAGTGAGAGAGAGAGCTGTGGAAGGAAAAGTGTTACGGCCCCCGCCGTCCCCATCATATCTTGGTTTTTGTTCCCAATATTCAATCCAAATCAGGTATCGCAAACAAAAATGCTCATACTTTGATACGCACACACAGATCTTGCTCGCATTAAGGTTCGAGCATGTGAAATTTTCCTCGCTGCAGCTTGCACAGAAGCGGCCTAAGCGTCCCGTCTGCCGGAGATCGCCACACACGAAAGCAGGAATTTCTCAGCCTCGTGCGTGCCACACAGACAGCTTCTTAGAGGTGAACCCCGCTAATAAAAGGACTATCGTGTATACAGTGCGAAACCTCTCGGACGTGAACAACCCATTCGAAAGATTTGTATATAAAAAACAGACAGCCGGCTCAGTTGCACCAGCTTTTGTGTTCCATAACGGCTCATTTTCTTCATTTCTACCTCCCGTTCATATGCTTTTCTATTTATTGTCTCGTACTCTTTACGCGGTCTGTATACGTTTAAGCATTTAAACGGCTCTAATCTTCGTTCCATCGGACCCATATCTTTCGCTTATCTGCCGAATCCAGCAACGAGCTAATCTTATTAAGACCTTAGACTGTTGAGCTTTCAGTCTTGCGCCATCCTGAACAACTGCGCGCCGTTGCACAAGCTTGGAAAGTTGTGTGTACAGTTGGGAGTTACCGAATCCAAACTTTTCTTTCGCTGCTGTTAATTAAATAATACTGTCCTGTTCTTGATGCCTCAGAGTAAACACAATTCTTTCAACGTCACTGTGAAATTACGAAAGATATACAATCTCGTGAATGCAATCCATGTAAACACATCGTCACGCGGGGAGCTTTGTTTGGAATAGCCCACTCGCTTTAAGAGATCTTCTCTTTTCTTTTGCTGAGTTTTTTCTTTCAAAAGTCTAGGCTAGGTAACCGATGCTGCACTGCAACTTATCTGAGAGCTTGCAAAACCCAAAGACTTGCACGACTTTTCTGCTTGTGTCACTGTAGGACCAGGCGCACTGATGATGGTCCGTTGTGGTCTGTCGCACGGACTAGATGTTGAAAATGACTTCATAGAATATCTTGCAAAAGGTAAAACATCACACAACAACGAAAATGTTTATGGGATGCCATACGTCCATGACATTAGCATACACTTTTGATGATAAACGAGTGTCGCCTCTCTTTCAATAGAACGATTCTGTAATGTCCCACGGTGCTTATTAATTGATTGATAACCGCAATGCGTTCTATTTGGGACATCTCATCTCTTACCTACCAGTGCATAAATACCGACAAAATCTAAATGTTACGCATCGTAACTTAAGTTTTCGGGCATTGGAGCTCTTCTTTTTCCTGTGGATTCTTGAGAAAGAAAAATTTATCTCATCTTAGCAATTTTTTCAGCGTTTCTGCGTAAGCGTCTAGCAGAAGCTATGAATACATAGATTTATCTGATCCATCGTCATCGTCGGGTATAATGCCGAAACACGTGTCAAAATGATGAGATCTTTAGTTTTAACTGTTTATGCGATTGCCGCAACGACAAGCTAAGTGGGGCCGGTTTTGCCAGCTGGCTAACCTGGCTCTAAGCTGTGGAAAATTATCTTCCATACAGAATATTTCATAATAAAAGTACATCATAGTCCCTTAGAGGGTGTAAAGGCAGCCATTCCTCCTGCTGCAGTTGATGCATACAGCGAGCTTCCAGCACTGAGTTCTAATACACAGAAATGTCGAGGAAATAGATGTCAAGCTTTGAAGGATGGTAAAAGGGATTGATATATGCATTGCCGCTGCCCAAGTTTGAAATAAGCTATGGCACAGACTTGTCACTGCAGAGTTGCTTGTTCATGGCGTGTTTCTACTGCATTCTGACTGTAACATTCTAATCGCTATATTGCCTGCGACAAAATTCTCATGCGTCTCTGGCTGCAGGAACAATGCAGCTAGAAATTTGTATGGTTATTTCCGCGTATACGAAGAATCATTTATGCTGCGGAATCTTTTCCAACTGCTGCCCAAAAAACTATAAAATGGGTATCTGCCTCTCGACGTCTCTTTTTCTCTTTTCCTTATCCTCAACGCTATATGCTCCACCTGGGCCCTACCCTGCCGGATCTTGGGAGGTCCAATTGGGGTACCTCCAGCTCTGCATGCCCAGCGGAAGCTAACAGGTGTGAGTCCCAAGACGAGTCCTCAGAAGCGTAGCAGCAAGAGTCTTCGGGCAGTAAGTCTGCAACCTCTGAGTGGAGAGCTCGATCCAGCGCAGCCTGGCATTTTTTGATTCCCCCTGATCTGGGTGCGTAGCTTTTTAGCATGTCAACCGTCGTTTATTTGCTGGCTTCGATAGAGGCCTCCTTCATTCCTTTCCGGTTTAGGTGGCCTATGGCGTAAATCTCTTCAAAAAGACCATCGCAATAAAGACTTTCAAGATCGTTGTCTCTCAAATAGGTAGCATTTAGTTGCCACTTCTTTGGGAGAATGGGCAAGAGATCCGGTCCAACTTTGGTGATCGAGCAGGGCTACTGCGGTGTAAGAGCGTTTTGCTGTCTCTCTTATTGATGTAACACGTAATAACGCGTAAACATCCTTGCATGTACATTAGGACGATGAGCAGGAAATCACTAGGTCCGCCTTGCAGAAAGAAAGTAATCATCGACCGTGGTTGGCCAGCAAAGGGCTCTCCGGTAGCTAGGTCCCGTCAAACACTGCAGGCGGTACAAATACAGAGGAGTTCAAGCATTACATGGCTTCAAAGTGCTCATCCACAGCATGTTTGGTTTTTGTGTGGACCCACGTTTGAGGAAATGAACAAGGATAATAACCGAGAGAACTGACACATTCAAGCACATGCACAGTAGTAGGCAACTGGAGTTGACTGCAGTGAAGTGCTGTGTAAACATTGAATTCAATCTTATTTGTCAAGATTGCAGCATACATAAATATATCTTCTCGTCTTTGTATGGAAGGTAGCGAAAACATTGCCAGCAGCTGATTGGAAGGCAACCAAATTAGTGCGGAACAAGTTTTTCATATTTCTGCCTTTTAAAGTGGCGAACATGTAAAATAAAGGCGAAATTTGAATCAATGATGAAATACTTTTGGATGCAGTTATGGATTTACAATGTATATAGTGCTACAACTACTAGTTTATGCGTCTTCTACTACTTTTTCGTTCTTTTGCTGAGGAGGAGGTTGCTGCGTTCCTCCAAGCGGTTGTCCAAAGCGAACATTTCTTGTGCAAAGAGCGCAAATTAGACTTAGACCAGCTGCGACGATGGGTATAATAAAGACATTATGTAATGCCTCCATGTAGGCGTGAATAATAGGCGGCTGTGCTTCAGCTGGCATGTCGCGAATATATAAGTAGTTGTTGATTGCGCCGTATTCTTTAGCGATTGCTAATATCTGCGGGTCGACAACTGTGTACTGCGCTTTCAAAAATGTGGAGAACAATGTTTGATAGACGGCGACGCTGATAGAGAAAGCCAGGAACATGCAGAACTGATTGAGTCCGGTTGCTACCGCCAGATACTTTCGCGGAGCAGAGTATTGCGTGCTGAGAATACAGTTTTGTTGAGAGAGACCGAAAGCGAAACCACAAAAGACCAAGACGGCGGCTTGACGGCCCCAGTTACTTGACTCGTTGACGGTGTAAAATAAGCCGTAGCCGATCATGTTGCTTGCTGCACCGAGACAGATGAAGAATTTGATGTATGGGAATTTGCGTAACAGGAAACCGCTTCCAACGGAACCGACGATCAAAAGAGCCATAAATGGGATCAAACGGATACCAGACCCAGTGCTATCAGCACCAAATACAGCCTGGAATAGGATTGGGCCAAAGTAAAGAGTACCAATAAAACTGACACCTAGACAAATCATGTACAGGTAAACTGGAAGGACGCCGCGGTTAAATATAACTTGACGTGGTAATATCTAAGTATACACAATTCTGGTTAGCGATGACCGTGGAAGAAGGAAATCGTCAATATAATAGCATACCGGTTCTTTTGCAATCCAGCCTTCCACGATAACGAGACAAATCAGAGATACGCCGGCAGCAATGAACGGGCCGAAACTATGTGGGTCATTCCAGCCATACTGATGAAAGTAAATTTAGAATAATCCAGTTTCCAGATCCTCTGCCGCTACCTCTCATTTGTAATGAATATCTTACCTGCGGACCATAGTTCAGAGCGAGCAGCAAGTTCGTAATGGTGCCGATAGCAAATACGACACCAAGGAAATCAATGCGTTTGAACTTTGTCAAAATAGGCTCTTGCTGGATGTTTGCAGTTTCATGAAGGAAGAAAATGAGGATAACAGCAGCTACTCCAGCAATGATTAAATTGAGCCAGAAATCCCAACGCCATGTGAGATAATCCACGAATGCTCCTCCCACAAGAGTGCCGACAACGCTAGCTAGACCGTAGACTACCGCAAGCAAGGATTGGAGGCGTGGTCGCCACTGTATAGGAGTGATATCGGTGATAATAATGTAGACCATGGACATCATGCCACCTGCTCCAAATCCTTGCACCGTTCTTCCGATAATTAGGACCCGAATGGACGGAGACAACGCATTGATCAATGATCCCGCAAGGAAAAAGAATAGCCCAGAAAGGTATACTGGCTTTCGGCCGAAAATGTCACTGAACTGGTGGATAGAAGAAGAGTGAGAAAAAAGATTTGTCGTGTGTGAGAAAAAAGCATATATGCATACCTTGCCAGAGAGCGGCTGAGAAGAGTTCATTGCAACCATGAAAGAAGTAGCAATCCAAGTTTGCAGTTCCTGAGAGCCGAGTTCGGTGGCAATTGTGTTCATAGCGGGTGCTATCACGGTCGAGTTCATCGACACAGTAAAATTGCAAAGGAGAATTCCGGTCAGCAGGATAACTGTTCTCCAGGTTTGCTTGGCTGCTCGCGTCGCCGGTGCCTGCGACGTTGTTGTGTCTTTTTGAGGCTGTTGCTTCTCCAAATTATTATCATTGTTTATATCCACTGCCACGGAATGTATAGTAGAACTGCTGCTGGATGATCTTCTTTCATTTGTCGTCACCATTGAAAAATCATAAAGAGAAAAGACCGTGTGCAGATAGATATATTATTCTGAAACTAGGTTGTAGACAGCCAGAGGAAAGAAGAAAGAGAATGTTGATTCACCAACTGGATTAGATAGTATATATTTTCTTGATGAACCGATTCTGCTTAACAATTTTCGGCGCTTTCGGTCCCAATGATAAATGTTGCGCCGATCTTGGCTGCTGCCACGGCAACCGATATTTTTCATTCGTAGCTGCGGCTCAACTCTCGGAAAATGTGAGTATCAGCACCGTGGCTCCGCGTGGCGCGGACCACAAAGGAGCCTACAAACTGTAACATGCGCGCCTGTCTCCAACTGGGGCGGCTTCATTGAAAGATCAGACAAGGTAACTGGAAATGCTCAGATAACTCCGCCGGGTAAAAGGTTGCACTTCTATGCTTGGATCGTTTTCAACTTCTACGGTAATACATTCGCTACATTGTCTTTTGTAAGGTATTCTGTATTTCTAAAGAAAATATTGAGCTGTTAAGTATTTGAAATAACATTTTTGCATCAAAAATTGGATAGGTCAGCATTCTAGTGCCTGAATCATGGTTGGACAAAATTGGCAATCCGGGTAAAAGTTTGCTAACAACGAACTTTTAGGGTATTCACAAATTCCCAATGGCTGGTCCTCCACCTTTATTGCCACCTGGTCTTCAGGAATCGTTCATCACAGTAGAAACAATGATAGCGAGAATGACTATAAAAAAAGGATATCTGGAAAGAATATGACTTTAGTATCAATTGCACTGATAACTATTGGAAGAATTACACAATGACTAGAACGATGAAGACGGAGATCCCGGGTTTCAAGTTTTCCTTGTTGCCAAGAGTTTGAATATGGATGCTTCTCTTAGTTACATGATTATAAATCATTTTAAAGATAACAAAACCCGTCAGTGGGGCGTATCCACAATCCGGAAGATGCTGATTCAACAGTTGTTCATTTCTAGTGCATACTCATAATAAAAAACAACAGGTCTAACTAACGATACAACGTTTCCCTGATACGCAGTCAACCGAAACAATTGTCTTTTGTTTTCGCTCCTTAGGATATTATAAAGAGACCAGCTCGCTGGAACTCTCCATGTCTGCCCAGGTATGATGCAATCTTGGACGACAGGCCAGTACTGCTCTGCAACTGTTGCCACAAAAGCGAATGCAAATCCTCTTGTCGCACTTCGCTTAGGCAATCACGCAGCTCTGTAATCACATTCCAATATCAGTACTGGCTTGTTTTCTCTCATTCCTTTTCTTTTAAATACCTTTAGTAACTGCTAATTGCGATGAAGATACGTGAGTCTCTGAAGCTGCATCGTCGTAAGCAAGCTGCGCAGCAAGAATTGTCTTGTATGCTGCAAGGAAGATTGTAGGAATCGAAGAGAATCCACTAGGCCCACACAGCATGAGCTAATAGAATAATTTCTGTGAGTCTTATATATACAGTAGGCCCTCCAAAGAATATATAGTTACATGCAAAGAGCGTTCACGGATCAGATCTATAAAGTAGATGAGATCCTTGGCGATGCTGATCAAGTTCTTGGAGCAGGGTGAAGTCTGGTCACTGTATGACTGAAGTAGTCGCTGGGAAAGAATAAATGCCCATTGGGCGTCGATGATGTCCTCTTTGTAGATATTTGGATTTTCCTTTGCGAACAGCAACTTTGTGGAACTGATTTCTTCAATACAGGTGGTTTCTAATGGGTAATAGTTGTCAACATCATCATGTACCAAAAAATCAAAAATAATGGACGTACTCAGGGTGCTGTCACCGATCAAGAGAGTCTGAAGTTCCTCGAGTAATTCCTTCGCTTCTGATGGCCGGCCATTGACCAGTTCTAAAAGACGCATGTATACTAGCTCAACAGCTCTTTCTGGCTGAACGAATGCCTGTATACGAAAGGATATAATTTAACAAGCTGCACAAATTAAGAGCGGCATTTTTGAGTGGCAACAGCATACCTGCAAATCGAGAGCTTCGGAAACGCTAGTTGCCATGGCCTCACGTATATCGACATCGTCATCCTTCATATTCCCAATTAGATGGATACTGGAAAAAGAGGGATACATCGACGTTAGCTGGCAGATACCTGTAATAAACTAGTTATAGCCATTCTGATAGGCATAGTAGAGACATTCATTTCTGAGCGTGTCAACAGGTGTCTTGTCATACACCGCATAGAATCGACGGTAGCCTCTCGCAATGAAAGAGTCTGCAATAGAAGGTAGAAATAAGCCATCAATTGAGCCATCAATTGAACGCATCTATCTAAGTATATCAACTTACTGCATACTTGCTGCTGTATTTGACCACGTAAGATCCCCATGTCTCCGTGCAATCTTTTATCAAGCTAGTATTCCGCATATCATAGAACTATTATCGTCGAGATTGACTTAGAGGGGAATATGAATGGCATAATTGCAATCAATTTGGTTTACCTGAGCTAAAAGCGTACCCATCAACGGTATGACACACTCTGTCACGGATTGTGAATGTTTGTGAGTTAAGTGATGGACTAGACGCTGCCAGTATGCGTCTGGTGTGATTTGTGAAGACTTCCAAAAGTCTGAGTCCAGAACATTTTGCAACAATTTTACTGCCTGCACGAAGCATTCCAGATTGGTTTCACCGTCAAATGTCTTTTGAACAAGTCTCTGCGTTAATTCGCTATGTATTGAGCGACACAAAACATTGGCGTTAGAATAATTGCATACTGAGAATTCCATGACTATCATGTTTTCCTTACCTAGCAGCATCGCCAAACACAGCTCGATGTCCACGGCGACCGATAAACGTATTCAATTGGTCCATGACAACAGAGCGCACTTCATAGTCGCTGTCATCCAGCAAGTAGTATATGTCGTTGATCTTGCTCTTGCTTGTGTATGAATGCAGGACACACGAGACCGCAATTTTGGCCATGGATCGACGAGCCAAAGAGCGTCCGATATTAGCGGTGTCAGATGTGGTGTCTGACATTGCTGCAATGCATTGTTCAAATAGCTTTTCACGGAACTCATTCAGATTCTCCACCGCTGCAACCTCCAGATCTAATGCGTAATAGTTATTATTACGGAATTGAGCACAAACTTAAAAGATATATTGCCCGTTTACCTGCAGCCATGGATTGATCGCGGTCATGCTGGATCCACGAAGCGTCGATGAAAAACTCGTCAATGATATCGAGCAACAGGGCAATAGTGATGTAAGATAACTTGTTAGCGAAAGCCAGGTCCAGCAGACGTAGCAGAGCAGTAGGTACGGTTTGCAAAAACTGCAGCAACACATCGCGCATATTCAGGGTATACAAGTGGCCTCGAAGTAAGAACTGGACTTGGAAAAGTCTACCGTGCATCTGGTTCTGTGTAACACCTTGACTGATATCAAGCAAGGACAAGACTTCATGGACGACTTGGGCGGACGAAATCAAAGGCACAAGTGCCCGTGCAGCCATTTCTCTAGTCTATAGTCGGAGATTAACCAAGTTGGATTGATAGTCAAATTCGCAAATGGTTCTCACCTTATAAATGGAGCTCACTGCACACGATCGAACAAGAGGAACAAAGGAGGCCATGGGCGTGACGGTATCCGAACCGTCCATGACAGATGGATGTAAACGTGACAGCAGAGTCAGGATGGGATATAAACCTGGATGGATACCAGCACCCTTAGACAGAGTTAGTCAATCTATTCTTCCAATACCCAGTTTGTTAAGAGAGTTTTTCCTTACTGAAGCATCGCTGGCTAGTAACTGGTCGACAGCAGCGCCAAGCTCCTGCAAAAGATAAGGATGCAGCTGCGGATAGCGCGTGAAGAATTCACGGCCTGTCAGCTTGTTGACACTACTGTGCTCGTCCTTGGTCTTTTTCGTGCCGAATGTTCTCTGCAAAAGAGTCGAGAACAGCATGACTGAACAATTGCGGATAGCCCAGCTAAAGTACAATTACTCGTCAAGATCATCCTCCTTCCAGAATATGGTTCTGGATACATACCTTCGTGATGAAAATCCATCAATTGCCAGCGAGTAACCGTCCGATGCATATTCCAATACATCCTTTCCGAGCTTTGCATCCATAAATATGGTGCGCATAATATTGTAGGCATGCACCTGAGGCAAATCAACCGTTTCGTCTGCATCTGCAGAGGGTTCGGTCATTGCGATCTTGAGCAGTCGTTTCATGGTCGTATCGAGCATGTGTTTGCGAGCGGATCGGTCGCTGCTAACAATTGCAAGGATACACAGCGGAAGACCGGCGCTCCGTCTTGTAATGGAAATGTTGCTAAGTGTGATACTGTCCAGATTATTCTAGATAGAAAAACGATAGTTCGGACAAGGTAAATTGTTTCGTTCGAGTTGCATCGCATAAACATATATCTTATATATACCTCAAGCCAGCGGGCTGGCAATTTGTTCAGCTCGGCATCCGTAGAATCCAGTAAGCGTACATTCAATGACACATACGCAGGATACACGGCAGAGAAAGCACCGCGGTGACGGATGGTTGTCAACAAATTGCGCAACAAGATTCCGCTTTCGATCAAGTCAGCATTGCGCAAAATAGCCTGGATATCATACAATGAGTTGTAAGCAACGTAAGTTATATCATTGATAAAACCATCTTACCGAATCATCAGCAGCGCTGGGTGTGCGGACAATGAGCGTATTCAACAATGAGCTACAACCGAGTTATCAATTCTTCTGTGATCTAACAGTCAGCTAAATATTTCCCCGTATGCAATACCTCGCTTCTTTGACAGCACGCCAGCAGCAGCTAAGGATGATTTGATGTTTGGGACCAACGGTGTCATCCTCGTCAAAAGTATCAGCACCCCCTACAAGATTATCGATAGCTTCCTCCATCTCACGGAAAGAAGCCGGGACGTTGCCTTCCGGCGAAGGATTGGACAAGACGTCCATAACCGCGTCGCATGCCGCTCGAATGAGACTCAAGGCTCTAGCGTGCGTAGCTTTCCAATACGTAGCTTTGCGCTTGACGGCAGGTGAATTATAATCAAGTTCTTGGAATACGTATCTTTTGAATAGAACAAAATGTTCAGTACATCACAGTGCATTTTCTTTCGATGCAAAGTGAAACTTACTGCAAAGCGAGTAATGTTCCGTGCATGGGATGATGCTGCGCTGCATTCAACAGGTTTTCCTTGGCAGCAGCGATCTGGTTCTCCAATAGATCCATAAGTCGTTCAGTGAACACCGCTAGAGAAATGCATTTACCGTATTCAGTATCAAGACTCTTCTCTTTTTCTTTCTTTCTTTTAAATATATTCTTACCTGGAGCCAATTCCACAGATGGCAACGTCCTGTTATTGTCGCTGTTGCTGTGTCTGGCAGGATGCAGATCGAAACCAAGCTTTGTGACATACTTATTGAATATTAATCGGAAAATCATGGCACCACTGTCGCTCTCGCCTGCTCTTGCGCTCTTGACGTTATCCAAACCCCACCAGAGCAAGTCCTGTACATCTTGCAAGCAGTCTATACCAGGGAGCGGGTCAGGGAATTGGTCGAGAATCTCGAGCGCCAGCAATCGGTTAAAGTCGAAAGGGTTCGTCAAAGTATCGACAAGCACTTTGCTTGTTCGAGGCGTGGCAATCTGGAGTTGGAACGGCACTTCGGGGCTAGTCGTGAAACCTTCCGGCATGGGCGATTCTGTGATACCGAATGTCTTGACAAGGACATGCAGCAATCTCAGCGCGGTAGATACACGCTGGAATGATGATCCAGGATACAATGCAGTAATGATACAATCCAAAAGCCAGTACAAAAAGTCTTTCATGTACAAAATATGATCCAAGGCGGCACGAGAGTCCGTGCGTGCCTGTTGCAAGTCGCTTTCGCTGCGTATTCCCGAATTTCGCTTTATGAATTCGGAACAGTTTTTATGCGTTCGCCACTGAGCATGCAAATTGCCGCGGATACGGACGAGGATACGAGCGATATGAGTGCACAATTTTTGTCGGAAATCTGGTGACGCACAGTTCATGTTGACTGGCAAGAATAGGCGTAGCAGGTTCAGCTCGACGCTGGTTACTTTGGACATCGCCTTTCTTGATTCACACAGCAGACCCAAAACATCAAGTCGCACTTGAGGATCAACGTGGTGGACTGCCAATTTCAGGGTGCTGATAGGAACTTTGCAGGCATCCTGAGGATTTTCCTCTGTAATATCAGGCAGCCAATGTTAGAATGATTGAGTTGAAACAGTAAAGAAAATATACTGACCTTCAGTGTAGGCACTGCTGTCAAAAATATCTAGGCTTCTTGCAACCTTTAACAGTGCTATGAATGCATGTAGATGGTACTTTTCATTCAATTCAGACTTTTTGGACTGGAGAAGAGTCAAGAGATGCCAAAACGCTTGAGGGCACATGTGCAATAAAGGGTGCAGTATAAACGTGCTGACATTGCGACGGAGCAGATCAGAATCAGCAGTCAGACTTCTAAGCGCAGGCATAGCCCACAGTTTGATCCAATCTTCAATGTAGACCTGTTTCGAGCATATATGGTTAACAAAGATTGCAATAGATATCCTTAAATAACGGTAGAAGCTTGCCTTATTCGTATCATTGGCAGTAATCTTTGCATTCTGTCCTTTGAAGGACTTGAAGCCGGGAATGGTCTCTTCAACACGTTTTTGCAAGAATGCCAGCAACAATGCAGTTATCTGTGGTGACAGGACTAGACTATTCGTGGATCGCATGCATTTCCAAATAAATGCTGGTTCAACTGCGAGAAATGCTTCCGTTCCCGCCTTGGGGACCAAACAGTTTAGCAGCGCATACTTGACCTACGGAAATCATTAGAGCTCCGTACGTTATAAATCTCTAAACTGGCTGGTTCTCACCTTTCGATGCCAATCCATGGTAATAAGATCTTTCAAAAGACTGCTCAGGAAATTGCTGTACGATTTTTGCTCGCTCAAGCATTCAGCTCGCAGTTGCAGGACATCCAACAAATTTTCAAAAATATTTTTGACCTGGATGGATCCATCAACATCTAGTGCTTGCTTCTGTTTAATAAGACATGATTCTCACCTTCTGTTGCACCGCTTCGATTGGATCGTCCCAGTGGTCCCATACGTATCGAACAAGGCACTCTGTGTTTTCTGGGCTGAGGACAGCTGTCACGTATCCCACAGTATCTTTGTTTCGCATAGCCATTTTGCATTCTGTCAACCACATGGCCATGGATTCAAACGAGATAATCTTGGACGGCGCATCGAGATCTGCTAACGAGCACATATATTGTATACTATAAAACAGAATCTCGTGAAGATTGGATGGTCGTGCAAACCTACAGGGAATGGGTTGATGATGAATACACATGTTCCAATTATGGTCATTATTCCGCTTAAGATAATTACCTTGCAAGTGGTTTGACAAGTGGAACATCCTTTGGTATTTCAGCAAGCAAGATATTCTTTCTCATGCATGAGACCAATCCACGCACAATCGATAGCATAGGAATGTCGCGTCCGGTCCATCCACGGTCTTTGACAAGTATCGATTTTGGTGAGATACCGAGTGCGACAGTTGCTTTGGAAGCTGTAGGCAGACAAGTATCATCTCCGTCTTCGACAAAGAACCATCCTAGTACAATATCTCGCGCAGCTTCCGCATCATCCAATAAATTCAACATAGCGGCCATCGTCATGCCAGCCACTTGGTTGCAATCTTTCACCCAAATGCTTGTATTGTAGCACATGTCGAGCAGTGTCACTAGCAGCTTGCTGTAGAGCCGGAGATGCTCGCTGTTGCCGCCGAGGACCGTCGTCGAGAACGTCTGCCGATATCCTGCTGCTTCTCCGTGACGTGTGAACAGAACAAGTATGGTCTTTGTTGCATGCTGTGCATCGCTCGTCAGTTCGCCAGTCGTTGCCTTGTTAGTGTCACAACCATCCATCAACCCTTGTCCCGATTTATCCAACCAATGAACCAAGTACTGTAAAGTCTCTGCATAGTGTTCGTAGACAATCTTTTTGCCTGTAGCAAAGTCAAGCATCGACTGTATTGCAAGCGCCTTTTGCGTAACTGAGAGCTCTCCAAACAACGCTGCATAGTCCCCTTGCGGCGGCGGATCAATGGTGATATATGCGTTGTACATGTCTTCCAGCCGAGCGCACTTTGTGTGTTTGGCGACTGCCTCGATAAGAGGGATAAAGAACTTGCGTGAATGATTTTCGACTGCTGCTAAGTAACCCACAGCGGCGATCGGTTCGACGATGAGGCGGATCGCGTCGAGATCAGTTTCAGAGCTGCTGCACGTCTTTATTTGACTGATTGCTTTTGCTGTTGTTGATACATGCATTTTATACACGTTTTTGCACATAAGTCTATCTCTTCTTTTCTTTTTCTCTCTTGGATATCTTTTATGCTTGGAAAATAACTCACTCGCATTTTTAATATATGTCACTTGTTGCTCCCACCGTTCTCCAGAGCTGTCAACCAATCGCAACAGCGTGCTGATCCCGAGAACATTGCGTAAACTTTCCGGTGCAGCCTTTGCAATGGTTTGCCACTCTTTAAAAACGCATTCTGGGAGCCTCAGAACCTTCGCGCCGTCCTTGTGCTTTTTCGAGGGCATAGCACGGTTACAGAAAACCAGATTCAGATTTCGAGCCTGAAGCTGCATTTTAGAGGTGGCTTGTTAACCAATCACTGCAAAGGACTCATTATCATCCCACGAGGGTTGTCGTGAAGGCAGAGTAATAAACATCGAATAAGCAAAGGGTAATAGTAAGGACGAGTTTTACAATATACAATTGTCAAATTTCTATATGGAATAAGATGCATTT
This sequence comes from Rhizomucor pusillus, assembly GCF_041956525.1. Taxonomy (NCBI): domain Eukaryota; kingdom Fungi; phylum Mucoromycota; class Mucoromycetes; order Mucorales; family Lichtheimiaceae; genus Rhizomucor; species Rhizomucor pusillus. Next base: position 59,905 of record NW_027192167.1, on the reverse strand, counting down.
GGTACTGAGGTAGTTAAAGGATGCTTATGGGTGATCTTGATGCTTCTTTTCTACAGATACATCGTGCAGTGACGTGCTCTGGTTGGAAGCATGGGATGAAATCGTCGGTAGAACGGATGCTGCCTTGTTGTTGTTCTTCTCAGCAAGTTCGACTTTGCTGGAAAGCAAGAGAGAATATAGTTTAATTATGCAATGTCCCATATTTTTGATACCAGATAATTGGCTGACTTACCCATACCACGCGCCGCCGATCAAGGTAAGGATGATACCGAAAGCGTTGGTAGCATTGATATTGACGTCAAAGATGACGACAGCCAGCACGATAGAAAGGACCTGTTTTACATTGCCTGGAATATTTATGTCACGGTTTCCAGAATTAGCAACCTTCCTGTGATTTCCACCCATGTGTTCCTAGTTACCAGCGACAGTCATTGTCAATGCGCTTGTCTTCTTGTTAGCCGTAAAGCTAACGATATTCAATCCAAATGCGATGATGCCATTGAATAAGAGTCCCGACGCTAACCCCATGGTCATGTTGGTTGCAGAGAACTCATGCACGCGTTCGAGTTCTCCTGTCATATATGCATAAAAGACGCACTGAACGAAAGCGAGTGGCGACATCTTCATCAACAAATCGAGTGGGTCAAGCTTGAGTCGGCCTACGAGAATGCGGTTTGTGACAACCGTTTTTACAGCAGCCAGCACGGTACCGAGAACCGTGAGCATAAAACCCATGGTTGTGTAGCCGTACTCGCCGAATGTTGCAAAACCTACGCCGATTACGACCTATCATTCCGCACGTCAGCGCCACCCGCATGCAACAATCACACAAACATGGCACCGCTCGCTGTTTAATACTAACCGGCAAAAGCGACCAGTACGTCATGCTAGAGTATGATTTTTGTAGGAAAATGATGGAAATCATGACAGTGAACACAGGGGTCATTGCACGGACAACTTGGTGAAACTACAAAGTTGCCGTTGTTAAGCAATCTGTTTCCAGGCAAATGAAATTATGCTACTTACAGGGACAGAGACGAGGTTCCTGCATGTTATTTCAGAGAGAAAAAATGAAAATATTAATGCATGTTCGTCGACTGCATATGTAAGGTTCATCCCCATCCGTCCCAACGCCAATAGAATTGACCATCATCACCGCATGTCAAGCTCGCCACAGTGACTGCATACGTCTCCGGAAACTTACAGTGATACGTTGCTGATGGCGATATTGATTGTATAAAGCACAGAGAACATGAGCATGACCATCTTCTCATGGTCGCCAAGGCAGGCTGGAGTAAAGTGACCCAGAAGATAGAGTACGTAGCAGCCGATAGAGCCACACAAGGTATGTATCGCAGTCAGACTCCAAGGATAACGGAAGTCGAGCAATATTGCTTTGTTATAGAGGGTCAAGCCGAGATTGAAGGCAAAGTAAAGCCCCAGCCAGACGTAGCGAGTATCGACAGGTACTTTAGTTGCCGACATTGGGTGTGACGATTCGAGAGGAACAGAGATGACAAGGAATGGAGAAGATGTAACTGGCAACTGTTGCCCTTGGCAAGGAAAGAGGATTAAACCCGGTTCTCGTGTTGCACTAAATTTGCAATCTCGGTCGCCAAAAGCAGTAATCGCATCTCAAAATAGAACTCCGCTAATTTTCGGTAGAGCGATCTGCAGGACACGATTCCGCGCCTGGCTTTGTTTCACATCAATTTCTTTCTCTCTAGACTTTTGGAGAACCACGGAACAGGATCTATCGGAAAATTTTGCCGTCGTCAAATCATGTGTATAGTACAAGCAAATAGTACGTTGGAGAAGAAGAAAAATTCTTGCGCCTTGGCTATCGTACTTTCATTATTACTTTAGAGTATGCGGGACGTCGATCCCGGTGAAACGTATGGATCCGAAGATCGTAGAAAAAACCTGCATAATGGGAAAGCGCCCATCTAATTATCTATTGGCCATTATCCCCTCTCCCCTTCTCTTCAACCTGTCCAACTATGCAACAACGATATCAGCATCACCACCGGAGTATGGACAGTAAACTAAACTGCAGCCAAAATCTTTACTCCTCCTGCAAACCAGATCTGTTACAGGCTGGCGGGCGCGGGGGACCGGGCGATATTTATCTGATATACAGAAGAGCATATCATTCCTCCCGATAACGTGCAAGACAATGCTTATGCGAACAATGGTAACTTGGACTAGCTTGGTTTGCTGTCACTGTCATATTTGCAAATAGCAAGTCTTTCCAATACAGGAATTTTCCGACAGCTTGGGAGGACGCTAGCTTAGATCGCTGTAATGGTATGTACCACATTGCTACCGTATTGTTCCTCATCTGTGAGCATATTGCCTGTATACATGTTCGCATGATAAATGATAAGCTAGTAATAATGAGAAATAGTACTTTAGCACGTAATTTACTCCTTGGATAAGCCGACGAAACACAAACATGCTGTATAATGGGCCGTGGGCCTTGTGGGTTAACGAAAAGAGGCAAGAAGTGCAAAGTAGCGCATGAATTCGCCCGGACCTCTTTTTTACGGTGATTGCCCCGAAAGGCATATTATTCCTCATCTGCAGACTGCAGGAACCCGAGTCTCATTGACTATATCACCGAAAGATAGACTTTTTCCTTTTTCTTAACAACTAGAACACGCCACACCCCTAGCGACTGTTCAATGTCTCATACACTGAGCAGCGCCGAATTCACACTGTGTTCTTCATTTCTACATACTGTGGAATGCAACTAGCGCAAAAGTCAGCAATGCAACTCTCTATTATTCGTGGAGAGATAGTGGATGGATACAGAACTTCCGATCTTTGATACCCTACCCTATATTTTGCTATATGCATGGATATCCTCTGACGGTGACGCTGGAAAAGGAACTATAGCCCCAATGTAATGTTCACGATATTATCGTTTTACAGACATTGCTTGATCGTATGCATTCTTCTTGTCTATCATTCGTTTCTCCGTTTCGTCCCCTTGTCGCAACCAGCGATCCACCTGATGCAGCAAGGCTCGAAGTTATACATTTGTCAGTATTGAGCATTATCGAGACTGATCCATTAATACATATCACTGTAAGTATATGGCTGCGATCCATAATACCATGAATCTGGATACAGACTCATCCTTTCCGTAGATACGGCCTTAATATGACCACCGGTACCGAATATTGCCCAGTCTGCTAATTGTTTGCGGGCGCTCGATGGGTATGATGGCAATTCTTTATAACTTAACGCTACTGCTGTTATTCTTCGCAGAACTATAGAAGAGGAGCAATTTCTACGAAAATGTGCTACGAGACGCTTACCTCATCAAGCGTGGGGTGCAGAGCGGAGAGGACGAATTTCCAGTTGAGCGGGACGACGGGATACCCATTCTTTCTTTTCCCGCTTTTCCTATCCCGCACATCCATCACACGCGATGAGTAATCTTCTCGAAACACTGCTAGAGCAAGAACGCACGCTCGTTTTCAACAAGTTTACGTCCGAAGATGCCTTGGAGCTAGGTCTCCTGATATTGAAGAAGGGCAAGGAGTTTCCCCGGCCTATAGTTATAGATATCGAGCTGGCCGGCCATCAACTTTTCCACTATGCTATGCAAGGCACAGGACCAGACAACAACGAATGGGTAAAGCGAAAGAGGTAATAAAAGGTTTAAACCGACTGAGAATGCGTGAGAAGGAGAAGATCTAATCACACACTACAAAGCAAAACTGTCATGCGATTCAGACACTCGAGTTTCTACATGGGTCGTTACTGCGCCAGTCAGAACAAGACTTTGGAGGAGAAATATCTGGTCAGCGAAAATGAGTATGCAGCACACGGTGGATCTTTCCCACTTATTATTGAAAACGTTGGCGTTGTTGGATGCATCACCGTTTCTGGTCTGGCTCAAGAGGTAAAAGAGACTGAGACATTTGCCCTTGTCTCTCGCCTTGTATTCACTCTCCCGATTCTTTTTCAACAGGATGATCACAACTTGGTTGTCAATTCTATCAAGGAATATCTTCAGAAATAAATCTGCTTTAGCTTCAGACCTGCCTGGTCTGCAAATTTTTACATAGAAACGCAAATAATTGGCATCATAGATTGCAGAAAAGAATCCCACAGTAGATACGCCCTTGCTCAAAAGCAAGGGCGTATTGTTTTCAATATTTCCAATGTCCTTGGGTGGAGGTATCATGTGAAAGATCAGGCACGTCTGCAGTCAGGTGTGATGATATCTGAATAGAATCTGGTGTTTGCTTGTGAAACGTAGAGTTTGGGCGCCCACCCCACCTCGCAAGCTCACACTCTCCCCCCCCCGCCTGTCTTTACCATTTTCTTTGGTTGAGCGTGACCCTAATTCCTGCAAAACCTGCGTTGAACATGTCGCGAGATCTTTCGTCGTTGACGTTCGCAGAAGCTTTTGACGAGTTTCGCCGGAAAACGGCGAATGAGGATCGCTTTACAGCAGGCTGCAACGCATTTCTATTCTTTGATCAGACAGAGGCAAGTAGCAGCTCGGCAGCGGTCAATTCACCAAGCTACAACTGAACTGCAGGATACAGCAACCCGCCTTTCGATCCTCTACAACCTTTATGCTCTCTATGCAGACCAGCCCTTGGAGTACAACCCATTTTTGACCTTCTTTTTAGAGCTCAACGAGCAGGATCAGGAACGCAGCAACCAAGTCGAGCAAGCATTCGTGCAAAACATTCTGTATGGAGAAATGGATGAGGTACATATAAATAAGAATAGAGTAGGATTCTTGATAGAGTTCTAACTAACACCGGCGATTCGGTCTGCTAGATGCACGATCTACCACTTTCGGAAATTTGCAATGGCTCGATAGCTGCCAAAACGCGCAAGGATTCCTCTCGGCTCGCTTACTTGCAATCAGCCGTATCGAGACTCGTAGACGACCCGTAAGTAGTGGAGCCTGCATTCCCGCGCGAATGGATGGTCAGTTGATGTCTACCTACGCAGCACCGTACAAACTTTGGGTACGGATGCTAAGGACCAGCAGTGTGACAGTATTGCCGATTATAGTCACCACGGGGCTGTGCTCGCAAAGTTGACAGAGAAGGTTCAGTCAAAAATAGTCACGAATGTATATCTAGAATGATTTAATAACTTTGAAACAGATCAAAAATGGGATGGATTCTACAACGCTTCAAACCATCGTCAAAATGCTTCAAGAAGGCTGCACTAGGCCATTGACCATACCAGAGCAACAGGTATTGGCTGATAGAGTTTTACAACATACAAATTATTGATCCATTCACTTTGCTGTTTCCCAGTGCCTTCAAAAGGCTCTGCAACTGTATCCTAATCAGGTTGTCGCTGCGTTTGATATGGAGCCTACAAAGCTCCCTGAATTCTTAGAGATGAACCAGCTATTGGCATCCAGTTTTGTCCGCGTATTACTTTCTTCAGAGCGATCTTTCCAGTAAGTAAAAATGCTTACTCAAAGCATGTCCAGAGAAGAAAGAGTCTCATTAAGGTTTTCATATCAGGTATCTGGAAGCACTCGCTCATATTCCCATCAACGTCAATTCCCTCGAAGTTGTATACAGTTTGCTGACAACTGCCCGGCCTCCAGGCATGTCCGACGACTACTTGCATGTCTATATTTCAAATAGCATCCGGACATGTGACTTGTTACCCGACAGTGCGCAGAAGAACAAACTCGTGAGGATGGCAAGTTGCGTAGTAGTAAAAGGAAGCCATTCACTGTGTTCTCACAGTTCCTTTGATCTCTTTCTCTTGCATGTAGGTCGCTCGATTTTTACAGCTGTTGTTGGAGAAGCAAATCATTCCGATTGCAGAATATCTGATCGAGATTCAGGCATTTTGTGTCAGCTATCTTCGTTTCAGAGGAGTCGCAGAATTGTACCGTTTAGCGACTAGCGAAGCCCAGCAGATAGGTTTTCAACAACGTAGTTGAGATATGACGTTTTTTTCTTGTTGCTCTTTTAAAAGTAGACACATATATCTATTTACATGCTGCCGCCGAAAGACTGGTTCGCAGATTCGCGCTGGATTCTAGAGACGTATGCACGCGACACGACGTTCCATGCTTCCATGTAACGATCCATGCACTTTGAAAGGCAAGCTTGCTCGCCGCTTTCGAGACGAGCGCCGGGCTTGGGAACGCACTTTTCGTAGCACTTTTCGTTTATTTTCTACAGAACGCGATCGGTACCAATATTAGTCCAAGTTTTACCCAGGCGTGGGCAGAGAATGAACTTACGTTAATGAGCTCTTGGGCGTTAGCCAAGGCGAGCTCGCTGCGCACCTTGTCCATGACTTCCTGCTTCTTGTTACCCTGTTTTACATGCAGTGTCGACATTAGAGACCAACCCTAGAGACCTATATTTGACGCGACACTGTACCAAGTCAGCAGCACCAGCGCTGGTGGCTCCACCAAAACCGTAGGAAGAATCGTACGAAGACATTTCAGACAAAAGTAGACAAGAGTTAGTGGTTACTTCTTTATTTTTTTGTCAACACTAAATTGACGTCAAAAAATTTTAAGCTGCGACGCTGCCAAAGCGTCCAAAGTCCCAAAGCGGCGCTGGAGCTGTTGAAAGTTAACTTGCCCCAGTAGGCACTGCTGGCATCAGTAGCATTGCATATGCTACTTATTATACATAGCTTACCCTGATCATAATGATCTGCTTAAACAAAGTTCCGATATGCCTTTTCTCGGGATGACAGACAGACTTACATATTTAGCAGATAGTCCTTGCAATGATTGTCCGTTTCTTTCTATATATTTCCGTGTTAAATAGTATTTCGACTAACACTGAGCAGTTTACAAGAATGATAGCAGAGAAAATGCAACGTAAAAGCGTCAGTGATATTATGTCACCAGCTTCATAAGACTGCACGGCTAGATCTGTCACTTTGCTATGTACCACATCAAACGAGATTCGTATGCAACTTAGGAGCTCAAACCCGCTGACCAGATAGATAAATGCAACTGCAAACTATGCGTCAACTACAACTTACCTTGTCGAAATAAACTTACACTCGTGTATGGTACTTTCTAGTGTGAAGTTCTAAGACTAAAGTGCCCCAAATTTTCCAGTGCGCGAAGTGATGATCGGATTTCAATGCGCGTAGCGAAGTCGACGCGGAAAGCGCGGACTTGTGAACAATCGCAGACAGAGACTATGACTAGTTTCTTTTCCCTTTGATAAATGGCTCGACACGAGAAGAAATTCAACTTTGAAAAGGACGAAAGAGTACTATGCTACCACGGACCACTGTTGTATGAGGCCAAGGTCAGCTCCATAGAACAGTCAGTAAGGGCGAGAAAATTCCAACTGATCAAAAGGATACCAGATCATTAAACGCGAGCGCAAAGATGATCCAAACGACGACAGTCCACAATATCTAGTACACTACAAAGGCTGGAAACAAACGTAAGAAGCGGGCTTTCGGTGGAAGGGTTATGTGTCTTAATGCTATGTTATAATGACTTATCGCCTTTGCACAGCTGGGACGAGTGGGTTCCTGACGAACGTGTATTAAAGTGGAACGACACAAATCTGCAAAAACAACAACAACTTAAAGAAATGCATTCACGGAGGAAACCTTCTCGCACATCAGCAGCACATACAAGTACTACAGAGGGCTCAGAGTCACGAAGTCGAAAGAGGAACCGCGATGCCAGCACAGAGAAAAGTCGAATTGTACGTACAAACACTGGACAAATTGAAGACAAATTATGGAGAATATTTATCATCAAAGGTGGGGGGAATATAGGAGGAAGAAATGGCTAAAAGAGCAGAATTTGGAGTCCCTATGCCAGAATCCCTAAAGGGGCGATTGGTGGATGACTGGGAGAACGTGACCAAAAATCGGCAGGTAAAGATAGAAAAACCGCGTTATCAAAACTGTATCGTACTTACAACTGCATCATATTTAGATTGGCTCACTCCCACGGCATCCATCTGTATCTGAAATATTACAGCAATTCCAAGCAAGCTACCGAGACAAGTGTAACATGTTAGTAAATTATAACTTTTCATGGGGCCCCTCCATTTTTCTATACTCTAAACTGTAGATTGCATCTGATAGGAGTGATGAAATGCTCGATCAAGTCATTCAGGGAATAGAACTCTACTTTAATGAATCATTGGCAACTTCATTGCTTTATCATCAGGAACAGCAACAGTACGAGCAAATGGTGCATGGAAAGAAGACTCCTAGTCAAGTATACGGTGTCGAACATTTTCTGCGGTTATTTGGTATGTAAACTCTCGTTATTGATGAAAGTCTGCAACTGACAACTCCCTATTCCGTCATTGTAGTCGAGATGCCGTTGTTACTATGCAAAGCTAATATCGATTCCGAAACACTGTTAAACTTGAAGGAATGCTTCTCAAATATTCTAAAGTAAGTTATTAAACTTGTACGCTTTTCTTCAGTTCACATGAGGTCAGTGCTAATCCAATACTCGTTTAAAAGATTTCTGCAAACTGAACAAAGTTTGCAATAAAAAGAAAGACGATTCCTGGGAAATGATGTCATATCAGCCAGTACTAAAAGGGAAAAGGTCCTCTTTGGATAAGTGTCAGGTCCCTGAAATGGTCCGATTCCGACTCTCTTTGTCGTCTCTAAAGTATTCCATAAAATGGGGTGGTTGCCCTGGTTTTTTTGAAATCGTGCATGTTCTTCTTCAAATTAAATATGCTCCAATGCAAGTAGAGCTCTGTCTCCTTCCCACCGAGATTATAGAACGAATTGCATCCTATGTCGACTTTGCATCTTTGTACCAGCTGAGCCGCACGAACGTGCGTTTGCGCTCGGTTGTTATCGAACGACTGATAAAGAGAGCTTCGCACACAAGAATCAGACTCTGGATAGAGCAACACGATGTAGCCGCTCACAAGCCAATGGACTTTGTATGGTCCTCCTTCGATGCTACTCGACAGCAAGCCATCTTCACGTGCAAACCGGATACGGATATTTTACTTTTTCGTTGCCAAGATACCAGCCCACCGGTCATTGACGGCTGCACTGTCATTTACCGAGAGGACAGCAATGATCCGCTGCGAATGAACAGTGTCGCCTATCGTTCCTCAGCTGTTTCTGTGCCTCTCATGAGCGACCACAATGTTGTCGAGTATCGCAACATTAGCAAGTGTGGAGAACGGCTCTGGCAGTTGGAGTACCTAACGAATATCTATCACGACCGCAAGAGCGTGGAACCTATCAAGATGGAATGCAGCCTGGATATGCTTTGTGACAACACTGCTCCGGAGGAAAGCGATGCAGCGTCGTCGTCATCGTCAACGTCTTCCGTTTGTTCAACTTCTTCTTCGCCATCGACAACCTCGCTGTCAGAATTTACAGTGCTCAAGACGCGCACTCATACAATGCCGCAACAAAACGCAGTTTACAGTGCATGACAGAAATAACTGAACAAAAGGAGGAAATACATTACAATCTTATTGATTATGATCTAATAACAAATATACCATGCAATCCAAGGCAAACGAAAGATACAATCGAAGACGATTGTTGGAGTTGAGATCAATTGGAAAAGTGAAGAGCCTCTTGACGCCGGAGCCGTCCAGAGCGAAGAAGGAGACATCTTTCCATAGCTGATCTTCGACCGTTAAGTTATCGACATCCCCCCAGAACTTTTGAAAATAGCAATTGCAATGTGTATTTTGGCTGAAATGCTTTACGAAAGACCTTGGATCAATGCGGAAAATAAGATAAAGTATTTAGAAAACTAAGGAATATTCGAGGATTCCTGTACGCAACTTTAGCATGCTACAATAACCAGATCTTTTCCATATGAAAGGGTCTACGTATCACACAGTCCGCCAGAGCATGCTCGTCTGGCACAAAAAGCAGCAGACGTTGCTTATATCGTTTCTCACAAATATTGTAAGCTTAACAGCTGAGAAAACGTGCTAGGAATTGCAAAGAATAGCAAAGGTTAAACTATCAAAGGAGGACATATGTGTGTAAGCAACAAAAATAAAACAAAGGGATAATCAGCACCCTTGTTGTTTTATTTTTCTAGTGATTCATTAATATAAGCTAAAAAAGTGGTGGACAATGTAGATAGAAAGCCATCATCTTATTGCTTCCAGATCTTGTGCTCCAAGCCCATATCGTTGTTGGGAGCCAAACCAACGCAGGCACGCAAAACGTTTTCGATAGCAGTGCGTTGTCTGCTCAAAGCGTTGACGACAGGAGTACCAGGGGCGACCATGGGGGCCTTGAGCATGTAGCTGAGGAGAGCCATGACAGAGTGGAAAGTGCTGTACTTGGTCATGTCCTCGGTCTTGTATTGAATACGGGTCAACAATTCACCCAGAACGACCAAGTCGATGATCAAAGGAGAAGCCAAGAACGAATCCTCGCAGACATTGTAGACAGAAATGCTCTGACGACCGCCCATGAAGATATCGCACTCGTATTCATCCAAGGCGCGCTTAGAGTCACCGACGGAGGGAACGTACTTGATTACAACGGTGTGATCGGGATGCTCACCTTCCTTGTACAAGATCTTGTTTGCAGCAACCATATCATCGACGACGGTAGACTTGGAGATTTCCTTAGAACGGAACTGCTTGTGAGAAGACAAGTTCTTGCCATCGTTGTTACCCAAGTGGTTGTACGAGGTGATGGCAACGGGCTTGATACCAGCGTTAACCAAAAAGTCAACAATGGCAGACTTGAACTTTGTCTGGCCAGACTTGAAGTCGTCACCGCCGATCAAGGCACGTTCACGTTCGGCCAATTCGATCAAACCAGGGACAAATGTGTTTTGAGGAGAGCCGTTGATGAAAGGAACGCCTTCTTCAATGCATGCCAAGGCAAAGATGGAGGAAGGAGCGACTTCGGGGTGAGACTGAGCAACAGCAGCCAAAAAGTTATCTGCGGTATCGTTGACACCGGGGATGATGTCGGCGTAACGCTCGGTGTTGGCAGTCCAGACGACAATGACCTTGTCGAGGTTATTGGCGGCCTTGAAGTCGCGAATGTCCTTGCGGATTTGGTCGCAGTGCTTGCGCTTATCATCACCGGGGATCAGATTATCGGCTCTATCGGACTGGTTCGCAGCAATAAAGTCGGGATAATAGATGGAAGGAAGGGGCTTCATGGTAGCCATTTCATCGTAGACTTGGCGCTGGATGTCATAGTCCAAGACCTGAGCGCGCTCCATGGCCTCGCCCAAGTTCTTGCCAGAGATATCCCAACCACCAAGGGCAAGGTCGGTGGGGTCAACCATAGGAAGCATCTTGGAGAGCGGGACATAGACATCCTCACCTTCGGGTGTCACACCCAAGCGGACAGTCGAAGCTTGAGTGACAGAACCCCAATAGTTTGGCTTCTGCTCGCCGCGCTTGGTGCGCCAGGTCAGGTTGCGACGGTGTGCAAGAATGGAAGCAGTCAAGGTGGTGCCATTGTTACCGCCCCAGCCAACCATCATCAAACTGTCATGTTTTGCAATGAGTAAACCATCGCCTCGTCACTGCTGCTGCGAGCATATTATCACTTACCCGACACGGGGAACAGCGCGTTCGGTCTTGAAGTAGAAGGTTTGCTCAGTAGGCTCGGCAACCATGGTACCATCAGGCAACTTGTTGACAACGGTGTTGGAGTAGACATACTTGGAGGTGATATGCGTGTCAGTGTACTCGACAGCAGGCGAGTTCACCTTGAAAAGAGGCTGCTTATCGTTAACAGCGGACGACGAGGGCGTGGCAGTGAATTCTTCGGCGTGTGGAGGGGCCATTGTATCAATCTTAATTGTCTATTTTGGGTCTGTCACTGCAACGCTTGTAGCCTCTGTAGGGATTGTGATGCGAAGACAAGAGATTCGCGAACTAATTGTTTAGAGGCGTGAGATTATGCAACGGAATTGTAAATAAACGGATGGGCTTCCCAAAATCTTACCGTTTTGTAATATAAATGAGGTGCGAGCTTAGATTTCGCGCCTCAAGAATAAGATGGAAAATGAAGGAAGCCATCACCTTGGGGTTAGGAAACCCCATTATATTACCTGCGACAAGTGGCTTGAAGCAGCGGGCAATAAGAAAATTCGGCGATGGATGAATTGTTCATCCGTCCAGAATCTGCGTCCAAAAATGTAACTTTTGCGATGACAGGTTGGAGAGAGAAATAGACATATCAATCGTGGATGATTTGCTTTCCAAACTGCAAGATCCGGAATTTGATGTATATCAAACTTACACCTTCGAGAATGGAGATTGCCTATTGTTAAGCATACGAAAACTGAGTTTGCAGTTTTGGCCCCTCGGAAGCCTTGGCAGAACTTTTAAACCGTAATCATTCACCAAGCGAAAAAAGCGTTGAATATGTTGTGTGGAACTCCAATGATAACGCTAATAATATATATTTATATATAGTAGGATCAAGAAGAGAGAGAGAGAGAGAGAGAGAGAAGATAATATGCATGAGACAATAGAAAGCAAAAAGGAAAAGAGAAGAGTAAATGTCTGTGTGTTTGAATGTGTGTGCGTGTGAGAAAGAGTCAGAGGAAGAGAGAGAGAGAGAGAGAGAGACAGAGAATATAGTAAAGGATGGCAAGTGTACATGCTCGTTGTATGAAGTTTGTTTGGTTTCTTTTGCGGTGCAATGGGAAATGAGGTTGATCATTTAAACTGATGAGGTTAAAAAGAGAAACTGTCAAGTATATGTTGTGCTGCGTGTGTTTGTATGTGTAAAAGCGAAGAGTATCGGGTTTTGTTTAGAAACCAAAGTTAGCAGATGTAATGCTGTTCTGACGCACACCCTATTTCAAGCGTTCATGGTTAATTACGGTGTATCTTATCCATTTAATGGGTTATCAAAGCTTGCCAGTGGGTTCTTGCTAAAAGATAGCCGGATGCCTCCCTTCACAGAGTTACTCAAAGGGCTTCCGTTAAGCTCGGCTAGTGCTTGAGTCGCACAAGCGACGTCCTCAAATTCGACAAAGCACATGGGCCCGTTTACCTTACTCCGCAGGGACAAGCGCTTATACCCCACACACCGGGAGAACATTGCACGGAGCTCCTCTTCCTGAGTGTTAGGTGGTAGATTGCCAACATATAACGTGTTGCAAGGAGGGTTGCTTTGATCATTCATGTTACTGTTGTTTGCCAGCGTTCCAAATAAGCTTCGATAGGCTGTTGGAGAAGTCATTCCTGGAGGCGAAGGGAGCCCGTTATTCCCTGCAGGTGCTGACGTATTGATCGACAATCCACCGAGCCGTACATTAATAGAAGTCAGGTCCTGGTGTTGCAACGACGATGTTGACAAGGAATGCTTTGGCAGAGGAGGCGATGGCTGCGTACCGTATGCTTCCTCCAACACGCTGCTGAGGCCATTGGCGGCGCTGTTACTGCTATTATTTGGTGGTGTGAATAGAGGAGAAGGGGTCGATTTTGATAAGAGATCTGCATTGTCCAATTCGAGAATGCTCTTGCTCGAGTAACGAGGGTAGTAATTGTTTGCAAACCTGATATCGCCCATGGACCCTGCACGACCCTCGAGTGACGGACGCGGAGCAAAGACAGGGTCGCTGAACGGCGGAGGACTGAGCGGGCCATTCGGCATGAAGTAGTCTGTCGACGCATATAGATCCATGTCATTGCTGCTGTTGTACGGCACCGAGTAAAATGCTTCGAATGCAGACTGTGTGGGCTGTGGAAACCTTTTCGGCTGCTGCTTTTGTGTCTGGTCGCTGGATAAGCCTCGTTTCGTATGCAAGTTCTTCTTTGCCATCTCTGCTTTTAGCACTGATCCCTTCTCGGCATCCACTTTGCGTCCACTGAGAATATCCTTAGCCTCAAGTGCCTCGTGACGAGTGCGGAATTTCGCAAAGCCAATCTGTTTGAGTGGATGGCGACCTGTGAGCGTGTGTGTGTGCGCGCCCCGAAAATATCATGATACGACTTACGATCTGTCTGCGTGCGCTGTTATTGCCATTGGAATTTGAAGTTGCATCATCCTCGGCATCCTTGCTTGGTATCTTCAAGGTTGCAGCTTCAAAACCTGGCGAAAAGATAAACATGTTTTGGAACTCGCGTTCTTGCATATCGTCAGGAAAGCCAACCACAAAAATCGTGGATATTTCTTCGCCTCCGTTGTTGGCGTTGTTATACAGCTCTTTGTTGTTCAAAAGAGTGTTGTATACGTTTGACGACTGTAACGTTGGAGGTGGAGGCGGCAGCGAAGTGACAGACGACATTAGCGAGAGATGAGGGAGAAGGGAAAGAAAAAGGGGGGTTGGAAATAACGAAGAAGCAACAGAAGAAGCAAATAAGGATTTCGTCCTCACACAAACTGCTGCGCGCGCGGATTTTTGTGTCCGGGTTTGCCCACACAAGGGTCTCCTCCCTATTTTACACCTTTTTCGTTTCTTTGTATCGTCTCTCTCCTTGCTCTTCCAGGGGAGCGTCGCGAAAGGATGTTGCACTGCTGCAACGCTTTTTATAGCTGACTGAATATCCGTCCAAAAGACAAACATCAGGTCTGCGGATCACGAGTCGGATATGGCAACATACGTCACTCCGTGAGAATGGCCCTTGCTTTTCCAGCTCGCGTGAATCCAGGTCTTCAATAAGCTTTTCCATGCTGGTTTTCTCCATAGCCTAATCACACTGCTGTTGTATGTCATGCACTAGACTGTGGCTCACATTTGTGCTGCCCATCCAAAATATAAGGCAACAACTAGAACAGTTGGAAGTTTTGAAAAGAATGAACGTTCCGTTTCTCAACTCGGCCGAGAGCACCGGCCTCCTCCGAAGGTAAAGATTGATACATGCTTTCCTTTGAGGACCAGTGGCATCAACAAAGTACGTATGTATGTATGTATGTATGTATGTATGTATGTATCCGTTTCATGTCGATCCTCGACATTCTGTTCCTGTGACATCGACCTTCCAAGGCAATAGTATCCAGCGTCCCTGGCTTGTCCCATATCCCATGGACAAAATAAGAGGATCACAGGATACGCATTTTGTCCGATCTATATGAAATAACAGAGCAAACGTTATCAAAGTGCTGCAAGGCACAATTATCCATACGCCGCGAGCACCACGCGTCGACTTGATTCTAGACTTTGATCATGATCATAAATATCATTGAGTAGTTTTCCGCACTTGTGAGGAACAGATGAATCTTAATCACACTTCCTACTGAAATAAAACACTTTGTGTGATGTATCCTTTGCGCAATTTTTGAGCGAGGCATTTAATATTTTGTAGATAAAAAATATGCAAAGTCATGCAAACGCATCTGCTATAGAAAAATACATGATGGGACAGCTAATGAAAACAAGAGTAGTTGCAACAGCAATGAGATTCCATGAGCCTACTACTTCTTCCTCTTCCTGTCGCATTTCCAAAAGTTGCAAGGGACAGCAAGTTTCAACGGAGGGCGGAGGCACAAAGGTTCTTGCCGAGTCGCTTTCTTCATAGGTTGGGTCCTCATTTGCCGCCTTGATCAGGCCTGGCAGGAACGTTACAAGATAAGCTGTTGCCGGGAGCATCAGACCTGACAGCAATATTCCCAAGCATTAGAATCAAAGGATCACGCAGCACAGAGGGTTCAGAAATAATGCTTGTAATGAGTATTATCTTACCAATTGCGGTTGTTGAGAAACCACCCAGAACGGTGAACACCTTGCCCAGCTGCTGAATTGTTGCACCGTAGTATATTACTACTGCATAAACAATCAATGTGCTAGAGTAATGCTCAACATCGCTAGGTATTCGTCCATGTTTTGTCATGTTCAAAAGTCCTTGAAATGCTTCGCGGCAAGGATACATACACGGGCTGTAAATAAAGAATAGTCATGTCCACACATATACCTCAATTAGTAATCAAGGAAAAAAAATAGAATGACAATACGATTATGTATCATCCAGCAAGAATGAAAAGACTTACGGTATAGTCATGACCATGAACATACTTAATGCCACTCGAACAAGGTTAATTACTGTATCATCCTGAGGAAAATTGAGCAATGCGTTAGGTTGTACATCGTCACCAAAGCACATGTAGCCTAGCACCGCAAATGTCATGTTGATAAGGAAACTCAGGAAGACTGCCGATTGATTTGCAAGCAAAAATTGCGATGGACGCTGGTCTCTGTGAGAAAGATAGATACCAAACACGTTTTGCGAACAGCCAAACGACAGGCTCAAGATAGCAATGCCTCGAAACGCTTGCTCAGGTGATGGATTCAGCCAGCTGAAGCTCAGCTTCTCCGGGGCATAAGCTGGCATACGTATCAGCACACCAATGATTACAATGGGAAGGAGCATGACACCGAGCGCTGACCATTTTGCAAGAGGAGCCATGGATCGCGGTAACGTGAGAGGCAGACACTATTTGGGAAAACAAAACAAACCCAAAAAATGGCCAAAGCGAAGTAGTAAACAGATCCTTGGTCAGTGGAAACGGTCTTTCAATTATGTATGCACTGTTTATCCAGTCTGCAACTAAAAGGACTTACCACCAAGGCCCCGAATGCGATAATCAGCGGCGTCCGGTCATTGATATGCGGTATATCCGGAAATGCGCGACTTAGCAATGGAGGGAGAGTGTCGCCGATAACTGTATCCAATGAAAAAGAAAAGGTAATGCTTCTTGTTAATTAAACATGCCGTACCACCGGCACATCCTCCGTTCCATGCTTACGTATAAAATAGGACACTGCAGTGGCAGCCGTGTGAAAAAGCAACACCAAAGTAGCAACCTTTGCACCGACATTCCCAAAGAAACAAGTGCGGCATAAGTCAACGATCGAATACTGGCCTGTACGGATGCCTGTGAGGACCAACATGTGCAGGGCCATGCAGGTAAGGCTGGCGATAACTATTGAGCACACTAAACCGGTCCAGAACCCACATAGACTAAGCGCCAGCGGCAGACCGATGATACCAGAACCCATCATTGCGTTTACAAAGTTGACAGTTGATCCAGCATGCGATGTCGTGCCGTATCCGGGACGGCTGGCGCGCAATGCATCCAGAGTAGCCTTGGCCTTGCTCAAATCCACAGAGGTACTGCCATATCTTCGCACTGTGCTAGTGGGAGTGTAAAAATTACTTGATATGGTGCTGCTCGAGCTCGCCGTGCTGTGGATACTGCTACTGCTCGAGTCAAAATACAATGGATGAGAATCAGAAAGTGTCCGATGCAAAGGCTGCCTAGGAATCCGCATGTTTTCTTTGCATAGAAATAAAGATGTATGAAGTCGAAAGGATTAGATCGCTCGGACACAGTTGGAGACACATTAGCTCTTTATATATATGCACACTCTTTTTTTGTTTTTCCTCTTTTTTGTTTGTGTTTGGCAAAGACGCGCAGGGCCCGGATTTTCTGTTTATCAAAATTTTGGAAATCGAGAGATTTATTGTACAGCTTCCAATAGAAAGATCATGTTTTTGCAATGGTTTGTTCAAGATATGTACACAACAACGGTGCTACCTTGGATGAACTTATCCATATCGTCACAGATATTTGACGATTTGATGTGGATACTTATCAAACATGTCTCCATTATCGTGGCAGAGTACATTGAAAAATTGTTCCAGTGATATTCATTTGTGTAGGGAGCACTAGACAACGATAGCCTTTAACGCGGGTTGTGCAAATACAGGTGAAGGGGATGGTGGTACACGTTCCTCCACCTGTTTCTAAGTTTCGATCATCGGTGCGCTCGGTGACCGGATGGTCTGGAATACAGCTGTATGTATTGATTTCCAAACGTTGCACCAAGATGAAACATACACTTTGCATGCTGCTGAAAGATTGATCTCTATCTTCCTTCCTTTTTTCTATTTCTTCCTCGGTCTACTGTGTGTATGCATTGCGGCTAATTACTTGTGGTTTGTTGTACTATCACTCTTTTATTTCGAGATCTGTAGCACACTCATTTTAGAGTCTGGGGCTTATGTGCATGCACGTGTAGCTCAATCTAAGGATCACGCATTAGAATATTTGGTGAATGAACTGGCTGGTTTAAGTTTGTCGGCTTGTATATCCATTTTCGTTTGCTTGCAAACGGCACTACTTCCTAGCCTAAGATTTAGCATTTTGGTGTATGTCCCACGGTTGCAATGGATCGTATGAATTGATATGCTATTCAAGCAGAGATAATTTAGTTGATTTAGAATTGAGTCCTGGATGGTTAAAAGCGCCTGGCTTGTCAAATGATCGTAAACATCTTTCTAAACCGCGAATGTTCTAATTATCTGCTATCATACGTCCATAAAAATGTTTCAATGCTAAGAGTAGCGTATATAAGTTGGGAAGTTTTCTTTTTCGAGGTGACGAAATCGTTTAATGAAGACGGTATTGCTGTGAGTGACTTTAGATTTCACACGTCTCTAGCCGTATCTACATAATCCAAATTTTCGCAGCTGCTGTATAATCGCTTCGCGTACAAAGTAGAGCTATTTACATGGACTCTGATCTCAGCCTGAGTGGATTCAAAGGACGTCTATGAATGTCCCAATTATTCACTTTATAGATACGGTTCAATTTTTTTTTCATTCATTCATAATCTCTTACTTCAATAGCCGTGGTAGGGAATGATTGTTATATATTCCTTGTTCAGCAATAATATTAATTTATATCTACACTTTCTTATATGATTGGGTATTTATGGAAGTTAAAAAGTTTTAGAAGTCAAAAAGTAGAGCATTTTTGGAAACGCTTCCTTACAATGCAGCGTTGCAACCGAGATTCAAGATGCAGATTTCGGCCTCGCCAAGCACACAAACTTGGTTCGTCCGACCGACTTTCCCCGCCCCCTTTCTCTTTCCTTCTTTCTCTTCTCCTTTTTTATATTCTTCTATCTGGGCATGCCTTCCAAAACCGAACGCTCCTCCACTTCTTCCAGAAAAAGGTCTCGCAGTGAAACCTATAAAGAGTCTAAGTCAAGTCGTTACGAGCGCAAGATCAGCAAGATCAAGGGGAAGGCTCGATCAGGTAAGGACAAGGCTAGTTTCCAGGTTCTTTCTTTAGATCTAATCAACAAGCTTTGCATCAGAACTCGATCTGTTTGCGTGGAGTAAATGGAAGTTTTGCAATCAGGACTACTGGATAGATCCGAGTGTGGATCGTGTCCCGAGAATCGACTACCGTCGAATGCCAAAGTCCGAGTTTATAGAGAAGTACGAGGCAAAGAACTTGCCAGTTGTTATTACGCATGCGACCGATAACTGGCGAGCAAATGCTTATTGGAATGACCAAGTACGTACATGGAATCAATTTATATGGAGCTTACTGCTAACCGAGCGACGTAGTTTTTTCGAGAAAGATATGGCTCGCACCTGTTCAAGTGTGGAGAAGACGATGATGAGAACAATGTATATATAAAGATGAAGCATTTTCTGTACTATACTGAGCATGACGGACGACGGGATGATTCGCCCCTCTACATTTTCGACAGTGGATTTTACAAGGATCGCCGGCGTCGAGCAAAAGGATACAAGCAGACGGATCAACCTAATACATTGCTTGCAGATTACGATGTTCCTGAATATTTCTCGGATGATCTTTTTAGATTGACTGGTGAACGGCGCCGACCTCCGTACCGATGGTTAGTTATTGGCGGAGCGAGAAGCGGTACAGGGTAAGCAGTATGGATATGGCTCAAGATGAACACCTGTGGTTAAAGCAATAGCATGTAGCATTCACACGGATCCATTGGGAACATCAGCGTGGAACGCATTGCTTAAAGGACACAAGCGCTGGTGCATGTTTCCACCGGGGACACCGAAAATTATCATCGATCCTCCAATGAAACCATATGACAGGGAAGCAGTATCCTGGTTCAGTATCGTGTTTCCTAAGTTCTTGAAACGAGATGACCCCAATGATCCAAAAACTCTGGGTGAAAAACTGGGCATGGTCCAGGTTTTGCAACGTCCTGGAGAAACGATCTTTGTACCTGGAGGCTGGGCACATGTCGTGATGAATTTGGATATGACGTATGCCGTTACACAAAACTTTTGCTCGCCTACCAATGCTGAATATGTTTATCTCAACACGCGGCATAGTCGGCCGAAGCTGGGCGCCAAGTTGTATCGTGAAATCAAGAAACTCGCTGAAAAGCAACCCGAACAGTATGCCGAGGTTGCTGCTAAACTCGACTCGTTGCAATATGTCCCACGTATACCACCAAGCAGCAGCGACTCCTCCTCCAGCAGTAGCACTAGTAGCAGCAGTAGCAGTAGCAGCGGGAGCGAAGACGGTGCCGGGCAGCGAGGCACCAAAGTTGTCGTAAGCTCCACCGAGTCTGAATCTGATCTAAGCGACGGGACTTGCATGTGCCACAAGTGCAAGAGAAGTCGTAAGAGAAAGCTTAGGGAACAAGCGTTAACGAATAAATAGAAAACGGAGACTGGATTTATGTACAGAGAAAAGGAAATGTCGTATATATTCTACATGCGTTCCAACGGACGGATACCCAGCAGCTCGAGTCCGTTTGCCAAAGTCGTTTTTGCTGTCCAGAATAGAAGCATTCTTGCTTTTGCCAGTTCAGGATCTACGCCCTTGACTCTAAGCGTGGCCATAGCTTGACCTGCTGTGTGCGCCAGTTTGAAAAGATATTGAACAATTGTGCAGGGTTCCATCGCATTGTATGAGGCTTCAACGACATCGGGATATTGGGAAATGGTCAAAGCAAGCTCAAATGCCTCCTTTTCTCGAAGCAACTCTGCATCACAATCTGGTGTTATCGTCACTTCCGCATGTCGCTCAATGCTGAATAAGAAAAAACAATAGAAATCCTGTGAGCATAGCTTGATTCCCATCTATTAGATGCATTTACTGCTTTGCTTACCCGCACATTCGAGCGTGTGTAAACTGTAGAAAGACACCGGTGTATCCTCTCGCAGCCGTCATCCGATCATACGAGAATGTGTAATTCTTTACTCTCTTCGCAACCATATCTTGTATCAAGACTGCAGACATGCCCAGCTGGTCGGCAACGTAATTTACAGCATCGTCTCCTAACAACAAATGTCCTTGATCATCAACGATTCCTTGCTCTCGCAGTTCTTCAAATTTTTGGTGTCCCTGTCTCATATTTTCGAGCATTTTCTCCTTTGCAGTATCCAGGATTTCCTGCAAGAACACCACAGTTCCTTTGCGCGTTGACATGCCTTGGACACGACCGAAACCAGCGTGCTGCAAACTCTGCTGCTGTGGAAATATAAGCTCTGCGATCTTGAAGAGCTGCTGTAGGTATAATGATTGCTCTGTGCCGACCACGTAAACGGACTTCTGCAGTTGATACTGTTCTTGGCGCAAAAGCAAGCTTGCCAGATCTCGTGTAAGGTATAAACTGGTACCATCACCGCGACGAACAACGGCGGTACCCAATCCGTAGTCTGACAAATCTATGGTCCATGCGCCGTCCTTTTCAATATTTACAAGTTTGTGTTTTTGCAGCAGATCATAGACTGGTTGGATGTACGGCTCTGTTTCTGACTCTCCAGAATAACGTTCAAATGTAATCCCAAGACGACGATATACAGATGCGTACGACTTTATACTGAGATCTCTGAAGCGTTTCCATTGCTCCAACACGTTCTTATCTCCTTGCTCCATTCGTTTGAAATACTCGTTAGCCAAACGATCGGTTTCAGGATCACTATCTTGATTGACGCGCACATAGACTTGATACAGATGATGGATAGGATCTTGTTCAAGTTGCTGCTGATTGCCGTACTTTTCAAACCCGACTGCGAGTAAACCGTACTGTTTACCCCAATCACCTAGATAATTGATGCCAACAGCTCGGTAGCCCATGGCTTCATGGATACGCTTGACAAAATTGCCGAGAATAGTGCTGCGCAGGTGCCCGGCGTGGAACGGTTTTGCAATGTTTGGAGAGCTGTAATCAATAAGAACTGTTTGTTGCTTATCAATCTGTCGTTGCTTTCCATAGTCCTTGCCGCGCCCGTAAACGTCGTTAAGAGTTTCTCGAATATATGCGGTAGATTGGACGTCAAACTGCAAAAAGGGTCCCTGCAGGCTTATGTTTCGAATATAATCGTTTGGCTTCAACTGAAGATACCATATTTGTCAGGAATGGTTTTGCACTATGGTACGTGTCAAAGTCTATTACCGTTTTTGCTATGGTTTCCCATTGATCGGATTGAAGATTAGGTACGAGTTTCGGTAGCGGCAGGCTGAACTGGCGCGATGCAGTTGGCTTTGGTGTTGACAAGAACGATAATGCATGAGATTCTGTACAGCAAGTTACGCGGGACACTTGATTCGCAATGGATTTGCGAAATAACTGGGCAGCCCCTGCTCCTCCACCCATGTTTCCCCAGTTTTGCAGCGTGAAAAGCCCAGGTACAAAATTTGGTCGGAATGTCAGGTGCTGCTACCGTTGTAAATCCCGCTTGGAAGATGGCGGCGCAATGACATGCTATGTAAGTTCAATAGTCTTTCATCATTTTATCATCTCTTTATCAGCCAAGTTAGTCATGCAAAACTCGTAATTAAGTCTATAGCTGATGTAAATATGGTATACATCGGGGTGCCTTCATGCGTAATTCGGGTTGGGAACGGCAGGGTGCTGTATGCTTAGCGGATAGCTATAGTCGCTACAAACCCCATCCAGGTACATAAAATCTCGCATCTTTCCAAGTATCAACGTATCTGCGACAGATAGTGTTGACAGGTTTTTGGCTACGAATCTTTTTTCCACGTTCTATTTTTCCACGCTCTATGCATGGATGTCTTCGGTGCCACGCGAGACGTTACACAAGCCCATCTATAATGTATAATAACTGGGCCAGATCGCACTTTCCTGCTTGAACAACAAACGCATTCTGTTTCCAACAAGCAACCATGACATTAAAGGACAAACCGGTCTTTGGGCATGCTCTTCGCTCAAAGTTCTTCTTGGAGCCTGACTACACTCCTCTCAACCACGGCTCGTTTGGCGTCACTCCTCGCTGCATTCACCCGATTCTTCATGAGCTGCAGCAACGTTCTGAGGTTCACCCTGACCGCTGGCTACGACGTGAAATGTTTCCGTTGCTGCAAAGGAGCCTTGACAGACTTGCGAGTCTCGTCCACTGTGACCTGGAAGAACTCGTGTTTGTTGCAAACGCGACATATGGAGTTAACAGCGTCGTGCGCAGTCTTCCACTTACGCCTGGCGATAAAGTCCTTTGCGTAAGTTCTCTCTCAAACGAGCTTATCCTTTGATCTACTGTGTTGATGCTCTCGCCATAGTTTAACACTTTGTACAACGCTGTCGAAAGGACAATGGCCTTCTTAAAGGATGCACGCCAGGCTGAGCTCGTTATCGTCGACCTTGCGTACCCATTGACTGATCAAGAGATTCTGAATATAACCAGGGAAGTCATTGAGAGAGAGGTTGCCAAAGGTGGTTCGCCTCTACGAATGGCTATGTTTGATGCAATCAGCTCTGTGCCGGGTGTGCGATTCCCTTACGAGGCCATGGTCAAACTTGTGCGAGAATATGGAATTCTTTCTGTTGTTGATGGTGCACATGCAATAGGTTGGATATACAGGATCATGTGCAATCCATCCATCGATCCTGACAAACGTCTCTGCAATGTTAGGCCAGATTCCTCTTAATCTGCATGAATCAGATCCAGATTTTTTTATTACCAACTGCCACAAGTGGCTCTATTCGCCAAGGGCTTCAGCTTTGCTTTATGTCCCGAAAAGGAATCAGCATTTGGTCCATCCTAGTCTTATCAACGCTGCCTACAAAGACCACAGCGATCCGTCTGATAGAACTTCGACGTTTCAAGCGGAATTTGCATGGCCAGGCACGAATGATTTCAGTGCATTCATGTGTATCGAGGCAGCGCTGAACTTTCGCGAGTCGCTTGGTGGCGAAACAGCCATCCAGGAATATTGCAACAAGCTGGCGCTTGATGGCGGCAAGGTGGTAGCTGAGATCTTTGGCACTGAAGTGTTGGAGAATGAAGAAGGGACATTGACCGTACATATGGTGAACGTGCGTTTGCCGCTTTCGAGTCCGAAAATCCCTGATGAAAAGGTGCCAGATTATTTCATCGACAAGCTTATATACGAGCACAACACATGCGCCTCTGTCTACAAGCATGCTGGTCGTTGGTATGTCCGCATGAGTGCTCAAACATATTTGGAAGTCGATGACTTTAAATATTGCGCTGAAGCAATCTTGAAAGTCTGCAAAGAACTAGAATCCATTTGAAGAAAACTACAAAGACCCAGAGGATGTTTAGAGAGCTAGAGGAATGAATCTAGAGCCAGATAAAACAAATTCTAATTGTTAAGATAGTAATATGATAAAGTACGATGTCTGATTTCTCAGTGTTCTAGGAAAGGTGGGTGTCAAATGTATCATCTATAAGTGTGGATGACTGTGCGAGGGTAATGTAAGTGTATCAGAAGAATGAAGGAGTAAATGAAACAGTAAAGAACAACAAAGAGAGGGGGGTTGTGAGAGAGATGCGAGATAGTTACTATCGATGATGTGAAACACGAGGAACGCGGGGGAAGCTATTTAGATTACTATGCTTTCGGTACACTGGCACCGAACAATCGTGGAGCATACTTGGTGATACCCCATGCATGCAATTTTCGGACAACGGCTGGAGTAATGGCTGCCGTGATTGTTAAACGGACAGGTAACAACAATGTCTTGTGAATGCCGTAAGCAAGAATGAAAACGGATGCCAACGAAGGCTGGTTATCGTCCTCTTCAGGCTGCTTCTTTTCAACTTCCTGGACCTGCAGTTGCTGTTGATACTGCTCTCTCCTTTCTCCAAGTACTCTGCTTTTGGCTTCACGCAACGTGTCCATAACGCCACGTTCAAGTTGTTTGACCTTGTCCTGACCAGCAAGCTGGATCGCAGCAAAAGTCACCCCTAGATCTACTGCGCCGATCCCGAGGTAGACGAGCACACCAGCTGCACCGTACTTTTGGGCGAGTTCTTTGAGCTTTCCAACCTTGGGTGCTGCCTTCTCTTTGGCATTGGCAAGTGCAGGAGACTGAGCAATAGCTTCGGCGATTTGAGGAGCAGACGAAGTCTTTGTCGAGTAGAACAGGGACTTGGTAGGAAATGCTGGACGGGCTACTACCGGTCGCAACGCCCGAGACCTCAGAAAGACTTGAGACAGGATACGTAGTGACATTGTCGTTTAAGCGGCGAGAGTGTAAGAACAAGGAACACGAAAAGAGCTCGCCTTATTTAGCTTTTTCTATGTTTTTCCGGAGTGGTGGCGGGCAGGGAAGGGGGAAACTCGCAACGGCCCGACCTCAAAGCCGATGAGTCAAAAATTCAAATCAAAAATTGTCCTGACCTATTTGCCACTTACTGATAGATACATACGTATATGAAGCTTATGTTATTTTGAAAGTAGCTTTTTTGAATAGGTAAGCTTTGACAACGCAGTGCCTCATATCCAAAGGGAGTGCTAACTCATTAGAACAATGACTGCCGTGATATATATTCAGCAAAAAATGGAAGTGCGGTAGTTTCACCATTCAAAACAATGCAACATTGATCCTTTACCAACGGAAGCGCCATGGATGCTAGAAATGTTACTATGGAATTTAGTATCGCATCAGGTTAGGAAGGATGGGCTATATTGGATGATGACGGGTAACAATGCTCAGGCATTCATGAAAAATTGCCTTTCTTCTCATGCTACGAGCAGCAACAGTCCGAACGTTGCGTTCATTTACAAGGTTACAAGCAAGCTTGTCCACAAGTGCATTATCCGCAACTGAACGAGCCAAAGAGCTTGCCGGAATTACGGCAGTAGATCAAGTAGTTATCCCGTTATTGAACGAAAAGAAGCATTGCGCGATTGGGTTGGGATCAGGCAGCACCATCGAGTATGCCATCAAACGCATTGCTGCGTTGCAAGCTACCAACTGTGCATATGTACCAACGAGTTTTCAGACTAAGCATCTGATACTGCAGCACAAGCTCAGATTAGCCAGTTTGGAAGAGTAAGTCGTGGCAAAATATCAAAATAAACTTCAATGATATTCATAAATGCACACCATAAAAGATATCCCAAATTGGACTTGACCATCGATGGAGCGGATGAAGTGGATACAAGCTTGAACTGTATCAAAGGTGGCGGTGCATGCTTGTTCCAAGAAATGCTGGTCGCCCGTGCGTCTAAGCGATTTATTTTGGTAGCCGATGGTCGCAAACAATCAAAGCAGCTAGGAACAAAGGTAACAAGAATATAAAGAGACAATATTCCAATTTGTTCTAAGCTACATGTAGTGGCAGCGCGGTGTGCCTGTCGAAGTTATACCTATGGCGTATGGATCTGTGCAACGTGTGCTTCATCGTTTATACCCTGATGCTGATATCCGCCTCCGCATGGCCCTTCCACAGGACAAGGCGGGTCCCGTAGTTACGGACAACGGTAATTTCATTCTTGATTGTAGCCTGCAAGGATTGAAGAATCCCGCCAAAGTATACAAGGAAATCAAGTTGATAACTGGTGTTGTCGAGGTCGGCTTGTTCTGCAACATGGCAGATACTGCATTTTTTGGTATAGAGAATGGCACTGTAGATGTTTGGCGACAAGATGGATAATAACATGTAGCTGCGATTTATATTTGTCAATCTTTGAGGCTACAATGGTAGAAACTTGATATTTTGATGCACACATTTTATAATATACGAAAGCAAAGTTTGTAACGCAACTTAAATTTATAGCAAGGTATTTACAAAGCAAGAATAAAAGTATTATGTACACTATAGAAAGTTCAGTTCAATCATATTCCTCCCAGCCATCATCTTCGTCTGCATCCACCCAACCCATTGCTCTTCTTCCTTCGAGCATGAGTCGCTCATCGTCAGCCATATCCTCTGGATCGATA
The DNA here is from genome assembly GCF_041956525.1 of Rhizomucor pusillus. Lineage (NCBI taxonomy): Eukaryota > Fungi > Mucoromycota > Mucoromycetes > Mucorales > Lichtheimiaceae > Rhizomucor > Rhizomucor pusillus. Next base: position 33,021 of record NW_027192167.1, on the reverse strand, counting down.
TCTTCGTCATCTTCATCTTCGTCGTAGTCCACGTTAGCCTCTGTGTCATCACGAGCTTCACCGTCATCAGCTCGTTGCTTTTTCGGTGCAGGCACATCTCCAGACTCTTCAACGACTTCATATTGAGAGTAGTCATCTTCTCGTTCCCTTTTGATTCGATCTTGTTCCTTTAACCGCTCAATTGATTCTGGCGTTTCAAACATGTCATCAAAGACTGCTTGGTTGATCTTTTTCGAGAATTTCTTCGTCTGCACAAGTTGTTTTGCTGCTTCTGCCGGGCTAGCTGCTTGTGTTTGCGTTTGTCTCCGTCGATTGCGATTCTACGAGATGACAAGTCGTTGAGTAAGTATACATCCCGTTATCCACTGACGTCTTGCAAAGCACTTACTCCTCCCTTCTTTTGATATACGCCCATTTGTTTGTCCATGGCAATTTTGCGCGCCTTCGCCTTCATCTCTTCCAAATAATCCTTGTTTGCATTGTACCAGACAGTAGTTTTTATTTTGACTTCCTCCGGTTTCAGAAGCATTGCATCGATTTCGTCGTCATCCACGTCGGAAAGACCGGTTTCCTCAGCTTCCTTTGCAGCTTTCTCAGCATTTTCTCGTTCTGCAAACCGTATTCCAGGTTAACGAGATTTTGGTTGTTGTTTAATCCTGATAACAATTACCTAAAGCCTCAGTTGCTTCTTTGATTGAAGAATCTTGCATCCATTCTTCTACTTCCTTTTCCATAGTTTCCACTTCTTTTTCAAGCTGGGGATTGACCAACGTCGCTTGGGTATCATGTACGGGTGATGGAGCGAGTTCATCTACTTCTTCCTCATCTTGTGATTGCGGTACTAAAGTTTGGGTCTGTGTGGCTACCAGAGTAGCTCTTTCTGCTTCGTCCGCTTGCTGTAATTCGTCCAGCGTGTCATCGATTGGTTTTTCAGTTACAGGCGTACTTTGTCCAATATCTGGCGTCTTGAGTACGCTAGATTCTTCCGAAGTTTCCTCTGTATCCTGTTTTCGTTTTTTGAGTTTCTCTTGCAAAGACCTTTGTGCTCGAGCGAAAGCAGGTGGATCAGCTTCTTTCTCTAGCCACAATGTCCTAAAGTCTTGGACAGAAAGTTCGGCAGACTCGGTTGCTTGAAATTCCTTCAATCTAGTAGATCACAGTAAGCTATCTATCGAAAATGTGCATTCGGCAAGAGAAGCTGGAAATTACCTTGTATTGATCGTTATTTCTGCTACCTTGGCAACATAAATTACTTCACGCGTTGTTCGTCTAAAACCATTGATACGAGCAGCAATCAAGAGACATGCACCACAGATACCAGCAGGCCGTCGACCTGTTCGGATCCAATCGCGGTCCATACGTTGTACAAGACGGACGGCATCGTGAGCGACTCTTTGCGTATACTCGCCAAAATCCAAGGCTGCGGCGAATCGAGAAATATAGATGGAAGGATCGATAAGCGGCAATTTGATACACAAGACCCGGATCAATTTTAGGAATGTAGCACCGAGTACGAACACATTGGCCTTTTTAAGCTCTCGTCAATACCATTTTCTACGTAACCGCATTTAGAAACGAAATGACGATACCTGAAGAAGATCGGAAAAGTCAATCAACATCTGTGAGCTTTGTTCGTTGCGGCAGACAATGTAAAGGCAAACAGCGGCAACATGCTCGGATTTACGACCACGGGTGAATCGGTTGATGACAGCAAGGTTGTAATATCTCTGTGCTGCTTCTCGGTATCGTTCTGGGAGATGCAAAGCATATGCTAATCTCGCAATTTTCTGACGACCTACAAGAGGAATGCACGTAAGCACATCTTTGATGGCACTGCAATACACAACTAGGAAGGCGACGTACCATTTTCCATAGCTTGTTCTTGACCTTCTTTGCCTCGCCCACGACCGAAAGGGCCGCTGGTAGCAATGCGGCCTATGCATTCGTTATTTAGTCAAAGCTTGCTCAAGTTAATTCACTAATACCATACATACCTGATTCACCAGCAAACGTTCCCTGAAGGACAGTTTTGCCACCAGCAACCTCTTGAAAAGTAACTTCGGCTACAATGGAGTTCTCTTCAAGTACCTAATTATTCGAACCGACTTGTGAGATACATACGTTGAACGGGATAATTCCAGAGTAAAAAATTACCTCGCCGCAAGCAACGCAGAAGGTTGTTCCAGACGCCGCATCGGTTTCCACTTGGGTACCTCCACAACGGCAACGCATTGTAAAAAATGAAAGGTTTGGGAGAGAAGGAAAGCTAAAAAGTGAAAAAAAAGTCGTCAATTGCCTCATTTGGGGATTTTCAAGTGCGCCACCCAATCAGCGGATAATATGCCTTTAGATCTTTTTTGCGATAGAGTATGCTTATGTTTTTGCGATATGCTTATGATTACATGTAAAATCGAACAACCCATCATAAGAGCGTACAGTAGTTCTAGTTCTCAATGTTACAAGCATAGAGTATGATAAAATTGAGTATATTCGAAAACGAATTTTGGAGGCAACAATACCAGCGTCGAATGTTTGTCTCGAATCAAGCCGATTCATTTAAATTAAGCTTGTTGGCAATGAACTTCTTGTACTCTGCAACCATTTTATCCATCGCTTTCCGATATTTCCATTTATCCTTCTAGTTGTCCATACTGTGCCTGGCTCTCTGTACTGTTTCTAGTCTTTTTGGTATCACTCTTGCTCTCATCGTTGCTGATGGTATGGAGAACTTAAATTGACCAATCATCAACCTAACGACTTAGCATTGGTAAAGTCTCAGAACCACGTTTCGAAAAATGTTTCAGATAACTCGAAGTAGGAATGTCATTACATCCATTACATGAGCACAAGCCTTGCATTTTGTATGCGCATGACCTGCGAGGATCGACATTGCCTTGTTTGCGTGCATTTGTCCGCCTTCCGAGACTCATTGAGAATAAGAGTGTGCTTTATTGGATCATTTTGAAGTTATTGTCTACAAACATATTTCGCTCTCCCTTCGCTTCGAGGACGACACAAAAGAACGGAATACAATCCGCACTTTACAGATAAAAACATCGCTGTTCCTTACTGACTTGGAACTTTAAATTGGCATGATTCTCCGTGTGTTTAAGCATGGATTCGATTGAAGGAAGAAGTGGACTGATCTCAAGGATACAGCATCGAGCAGATGACCTCAGAAGCAACACATTAGTTTTGCATAATGCTGTGACCAGTTTTACTGAACTCTGTATGTCATGTACCCTATATTCTGCTCTATCAGCAAATTAGAATGACCTCTATCTCACTTGCGGCTATTTGAATGTTACAGCAATGCCAGTGTTTACTCGGCGCTACGCCTTCAACAGATAATATATTAAGGACATCGCAAACATATGATGAGTTCTTCTTTGTTACAGTGGATCCTCGTTAATTACAATCTGCGTATTCCCTATAAAATGTTGAAGATAGCGAGGGTTGTCTGCTGAAAGAGCGTAAAAAAGGGGATGAAAGAGTGGCATTCAAATCACTTTACGGTTTTAAAAACGCTGTGTACGATACTCTGTTTGGAGCGAGCAGATTCTTAGACAGAAAGAACTTTCCAGCTATGATATCCACATCATGGGAAATGTCACTATTACTTGTTTCGATGAAAAGAAGATAGATCATTTTCATTTGTCTCATCTCCACCATTTACATTTTAGAGTCTGTTTAGCTCTTTGCGTACTGCGAATTTAGCCTCGTCTTGGCAGAACTCTTTGCTAGTGAGTGACAGTATCCGGAACATTTTGGGTGTAACGGAGAGTATCCCAGGTGCATACAAAATGCTAAATCACGTCCCAAAAATTGCACTAGATCAGATTGAAGAGGGTATGAGGTTTACGCAGCAACGCTACGGAAATTGATGGATCAAAAATTCGATTGAATCTATTCGAGTCGTGTATCCGCTTCACTGTATCCCCTTGTAGCCCTTCTCTTAATACCTTGTCTCAGAGATCTACAATAATCGTAGTAAAATCTGCAAATACATACTGATGCATAATCATATATTCTGATATAAGGTGCAAAATATGAAAGAAGGACACGGGCGTGTTCAGATGTGATGGTATGTCGTAGTTGTTGCACAAAGTCTGAGAATCGGATGCTCTAAAGGCTTTTCCATAATAGGAGTGATTCATGCAAGTCATACTATGCATACATTGGAGCAGGTACGGGTAAGGACGCTTGCAGCTGTACACTATATGTGCATTATTTTGATATATAACGCGGGAGAAGAAAAAAATGGACGCGTAATTCGAGTAATAGGCACTTTTTTCAATTATATACTGCATGCCGAATTTATGACAACCGTAGGAATGGAGGCGATCGTGGTCCAACGTAACAACGACTACTGCAGTTGTGAACGAGCATGGGACGTCGTTTCGCTAAAATCCCTGTCGCTCTGTAGTTTCTGTGAAGCTCCTCTCTGGGTGTCTCATTGTGCGCCAGATTTCTCATAGCTGCTGTCGACATGCTCCGTGGTTTCTTGCAAGGATCTGTTTGAATGTCAATTTACGGGTTCTCGTCATGTAGTCTGAACTGGTGGAAGAAAAGCATTTGCAAAAGTATTACAGTAAAGTACGTACGAATGCTTGCTGTCCTGGGTGGGAAGTTTCTACGTTCCTGACTGATATGACATGACTGAATAGTGTGTGCCCTGGCGGTTATCTTTAGAGCCATAGCTTTTACATGCAAGATGTGACAACAGGCAGTCGTTTCCCGAGGATATGTTTCTGCCTCTCTGCTTGGAAAATATGAGGTACACATGCTCCTATAAATGTAGGATGATGCTTGGATTATTTGGCCGTCGGATTTATGAAGTCAATGGACTGGATAATTAGTGTGCGTGACAAGGGATGCCTGGGGTGTTCAACGTAACAGAACAATGACAGATTTGATGAGAATTCTCGTTGGTAAGAAAAGAAAGAATAACAATTTAATATTATCTGTCCTGCTATACAATAGATTAACTCTTTATTGAACAATCAATAGGGGCTTTTTTGGCTTACCCTTACCGTCTTTGGCATGATGGCTATACTGGTTGTTGAGGATCTTTCAAAGGCTGATATGATCTGGGTTCTGTTGATTAGCATGCTGCGATGTTGTCCCTTCCCCCAGGCAATTCCCATCTAGCAGGAAAGGTACGTTGGATGAAATTGCTTTATCTTTAATGAGATATCTTACACCCCGTAATATGGCTACTCATCCTCGTCGAGGCATCTCCTGGCATTCAGTCTGAGATGTCTGGTGCATTGTGGAATGCACATCAACGAATCGCACGGTAAATAAGTTTGCAGGGGCCTATGGCGAGCCTGGTACTGGCAATACAGTAAATGGATCACATAATCCCAATACTTGAGCCTTTGTCGGGTGTCTAGAAACGAAGACCGTGGCTGTTTCTCTCTTACTTCATGCTTACCCGATTCACGATTATTATTCCTTTTCACCGGCTTTATCTACTGTTCGCTAATTGATGTCTGATGAATTAATAAAGGCACTAGCCTAAAACCATCTGTGAATTATATGGGTGCCTGCGGCGAGCCCCGGATAGTTATTATTTCCAGTACTATCTTGTTTGGGTGTACACCAGTACAAGCGTAAGCCCGTAGTGAAAGTTGCTCCACAGTGGGCCCACTCATAAATTCGTTGGTTCTTGCTTTGTCTTTTTAAGCAAGGTCCCACCTACGCACTCAAGGGCGCACGTGGACACGCAGGCACGCATTTAAGAAGACTAGAATGAACTGCAGCAAGCATAGAGACCGCTTCCTAGCTTAGTATTTTCTGCTGTGATAGTTAGCCAATTAGCCAATTCGCTTCCCATGACTCTATCATATTCACTTTTTCCAACTCGGAGGAAATCAATAAATTTAGGCTGCATCCTTCCGTCCATATTCTCACTATACATCCGTAAAGAATGGAACAGTAATATTCAACGGTGAGAACTTTAACCACTTAGTCACACCGATTGCTACATCAAAAGCTGTATCGAAAAGACGTGTCCATGTATATTTCAAGAAAGATGTGGGCATTTTTCAACATATATTTTACATCGATATTTTATTGTCAACTCGATTGCGAAGATCGCTGTTGTCAGTGAGAGCGAATGAGTTGAAGTTGAAGGTCCGACTGTTCTCACTTCGATCCCTTTGCATGATGGAGCGTTGTACGTCTGTGCGTGTTCGCGGCCAACACTAATTCCATGTTTGCGTTCCAGCATTCCGCATGTTTCGCGACAGCCATTGACACCATACTATATGGTGAATTTACGGGCCCTGGGAGCAAAGATGTCATTTGCATCAAAGTATGAATAGAATGGTGTTTCAATTCAGTTTTAGCATTCTCGATTCTGTGTATTCACACCGATCAAATAAGGAAAGCTCGATAGAACTGCTACAAATTGTAACAGATCCGCGAAGGGAGCTCTTAAAATCTCGCTTTCAGCATTCGATCTTTGGTTCTTTCTCAGCCTCCCGAGCCCTCAAATGTTCTTTCAGCGACAGCGAGACGCGTACATCAACGGATGTGGATATGGACAGCAACAATGATTACGAGTATCCAGACTTTGACATACCATTCACGTCACAGTCCCGGAGCACACATGATCATATTCTGGGGAGCGATATACTAGTTTCACTACTCGAAAATGGAAATCTAGTATTCTGGACGGTAACAACTTCCAACGGCAATTTGGAGGAAACAGGACGACTCGAGCCATTGATCAAAGTATAAAAACATGCATATCCAGACTATCAGCAGTGCAACTGACATAGACTCTGATAGATTGTTTTGAGTGAATTTGCACGTCCAGACGCTACGAACAAAGGAAACATGCTTGCCATCGATCCAATGTAAACGGTTAAAATTGGATATACTGTGTATTAGAAGTTAATATGACCTTGATAGGTCCCGAGTCATAGCAGTAGGCACATTGCAGAATCGTATCACATTACTTATATTGAAGGAAGTTATGTCACGGACTAATTTTGATCCTGTTGTGGCGGTAAGAGAATACGCTAGATCCTTTAAAGACCTTGGGCCTGATTGATCCGTCCTAGGGTGCAGTGATTGAGAATGGTGATTTTGTCTGGCACATGGAGTTTTTGCATACCTCGACGTCTTCTCGGGATCGAATTTTGCTTGCGGCTGTTGTATACAGGTATTATTTGTAATACATAGCAATCACGGTCTCAAAAGAAACTAATAGGTCTAATAGTGAAAATGATAATGTATTTCGAGTGGTCATTCATGCAATTGATGCATCAGATCCTTTTGATACAAAAGTTGAAAGGATCGGTCGCCTTCCTCTGGAAAAAGGTAACGTTTAAGCGAAGAGACGCACTATTTCACAAAGCTCACTTGTCAAGCAATAAGGTTCGCCTTTACCGGTCTTACTGGTTCCTTTGAAGGAGCAACCAGAGGCATTCTTATTAATAACGGTAAAAATAATTGATATGTCGAATAATACGACCTTTCAATCGGACTTGACGTATTCTTTCCTTTAGGAGCAACACATATCGTATTTAACTACAGAAGATATCATCAGCGGAAACACATTTTATACAACATCTTTGATACCTCGGAGGTTTGGCGAGCTCGAATGTAAAGAATTATGCCGAATTTAAGATCGAAGTATACGTACTTAATGCTTCTATGAAGGTCCTCTGTTTACGTCATATGCTATACCTACGGAGATATCTACACTGCCATATGTATACCTGGGATCATCAAAAGGCGCACTTTTTAGGGTGGAAATTCATGCAGATAATTTCGTGACGGAAACAGTTCAAGTCGGAACAGTTCACCCAATGTCGAAAACAATGTGCTACTTGGGATCTATGGAAATTATTGAGGATGACAAGTTTCAACTGACTGACGTTCTTTTCTATGCTGGTGAAGGAGCTGATAACCAAATAATAGCTGCAAGTACAGCGATCATGGATTGAAATTGTGATGCTTGCAAACTTATCGCTCGACACAGGTGAAGCGCGACATTCAAGATAGGGATAATGTGTTCGTCCTGCAAAATTTGGTCAACCGAGCACCGGTGAAATCCCTGGATACATGCTCAACGGAAGACGGCGTGTTTATGTGTTCGGGCTTGGAGGAACAGGGCACTATAAACATCACTGCAGATTGTATCCAAGCCGAAAAAATAGCATCATGCTCTGGGTGGCATGGGTAAGGTATATCAACTACACGCTACTAGCAATTATTAAACTTCTCCCTGGTCAAGAGTGAACCGTTTGTGGAGTTTCACTGTTCTTAATTCAAAGGAACAGGCTACGCCATGCCTTTTAGCATCCTCGGCCTTGGATACGCGAATGCTAGTACATGAAGGTTAGCACTGTTAGCGGATTCTCCAGATAACATAAAATTTACGTTTGGATTTAGACGGTGTGCTGAAAGACGACAAAAACACGATTCCCTTCATGGAAGATGTCCCAACAATACTTGTTGCAGATATGATTGTAGAAGACCGTCAAGTATTTCTGCAGATCTGCACTGAGTATATTCGGGTCTGTGATAATTTCTTTTATTCATGTAAGTGCAAACTTACAGTTAACGATTAACCGGATGCCGACATTCCATACAACTTGGCATAGCAACTTGGTCATTGAGAAGTTTCCCACGATTTAAAGAGTACTCAATCACGCTTGCGACTCTTTGCAATGGTACTCAAGCACCATGTATACTCGTTTATTTATCTTCTGGGCGCAGTAACCTGCTACTTTTACTCGAAATAGCATTGGTTCATTCGAGGTCAGTCTGCAGTGATATCATGTACTTCTCAACATAGAACTGAAGACAATGTTTAGTCGCTCATTCCATATCGAGATACGAAGCGAAACTGCTGTCAACGGAAAGGAAGCCAGTTTAATGAAATATATCACTCTCGAGTGGGTATCTCATAAACATCTATTCTCATTTCGGTTCGAATTCTCATGCGACGTAACCAGAAATCGTCCAATCTTGATGTTAGGCACATATGAGCCATCAATATTACTTTATGATATACAGTCAGATGGAATCGAATTAGTAACTCGACGCCAATTGGGTAAGAATCTCCGTGCTAGACATTGTACACATGAAGAAAACGACTGACTCGAGGTCGGGCAGAACTATCCTCCGAGCAAATCGATATACCCCATTCTGCAGTATTCGTATATCCAAACAGCAACCAAAGTGATATATGTCTTTTGATTGGGACCAGAAACGGCCATGTGCTCTACATCAATGTACGGGACTTGGTGTCTTCCGAAAGCCGAGATAATGTAGAAGTCATACGTCGCAAACTCGGTGAAGGTTCTGTGCAAATACTATGCGAGAATCCATACAGTGCGCTTGCATTGTGCGAACGTGTCTGGCGGATATGCGTAGATGGGGAAAATAAGGGCCTGTGCACGATGCCAGTGCTACTACCCAGGTTTCAATCTATCCATGCTATAACCATGGTAGAACTTGAAAGCTCGCTGTTGTGTATCGCAGCAGACGGAAGCTTGCATTTATTCGAGCTTGCGTCAGAATGCCATATCAATACTGTCAAGATTGCTGTCGGCGAGGTACGCTGATAACAGTAATGATTGGTTATACATTTATCATTATATATGCTAATGCAAATAATAGAGTCCATTAAAACTGATTCCTGAAAAATCGACAGACAAGGCACTTGTGGTCACTAGAACGGTTAAAAATGACCGTGCAAAATACATGGATTATCAGCTTCGGCTCATTGATTTATCCAGGCATGATATAAGATAGCAATAGCTGTTGAGAATAACCGCAACTGACAGGAATCTTTCAGGACTAAGGATAAACCGAGCAACACCGTATTGCTACCATCGAAGGAGTTTGGGATGAATTCACATATCTTGTGCATCGCGGAGTGGAATATCCGAAAGGGTGAAAAAATATATCGTTATATCTGTTTAGGACTGGGCCAAGCAGATCCACAGGACCGCCACCGCGGTGTGAATTGGACTTTAAAAGGTGGAACAACACACGGTGCCTTGGTGCTTTACAGAGTAAAGCATTCGAATGATGGAGAATATCTCTTGAAGCCTGTATTGAGGCAACATTATGATACGGGCGGAGTATTTGCAATATGCTCACACCCTGAAGGGTTAGTTTTATTGTCCCAATGCGTTTGTTCTTTGCACTGAGTGAAAAAATTTAGATTGCTTTTCTCGACGGGTGCGATTCTCTGTCTATATCAACTGGATCAAAAGCAGGGCAAGCAAGTATTATCCGACTAGGAAGTGCATATCGACGAGAGCTAATCCAGTGCAAAAATTTGGTTACTTTAGGCTTGTAGAGGTGGCAAAGAAAATGACACGTTTTGCGATCAAGTCCATCACCGTGTATGGAAGCCGGATTTGTGTAGCATCATTTACAGATTCAATCACGTTCTACGACTATGATCCTGAGCACAAGACGATAGAGTTCGTAAAAAGGTATGAATTTGCATTTTTTAAGGACCATCTTTTTTTGAGAACTATTATCTGAATTATTGTACTGCAATACAGCGACGCGACCTCCAGAACGGTTAATCATTCTTTAATGGTCGACGAGCATTTAGCAGTTGGCACACTTGGCCTTGGAGACTGTATATTTCTACATGATGTCTCTGGTAATGAAAAGCTGTTCAGCCCCGATTTCTAATCCGTAAATCTAACATATGTAGTGAATAGATAGTTCGTCGTTCGAGAAGAGGTTGATACAGAAGTGTCTTGTACACAGTGTGGAAATCGTTATCTGTCCAGTTCTAGGATCATTGCGGTCAAAATCACTGCTTACTGATACCAAAGAATCTGCTCAATCGCATTTGCTGCCATGGTCAGAGACCGAAAGCTATCGTAAACCGATACTAGTAGCAACTGTGCCTGGGAGCATTGTAGCTGTAAACCGGATAAGTCCACGGCTGTTTGAATTTCTGCTACATCTACAGGATGTGCTGTTGTACCATGATCCCTTCATGTTCTACGATTTCGACCTACTTAGGGACAAGCTAAGCATAACACACGTCATTTACGGCGACTTGATTGCACTTTACATAAGGCTTCCATTGGAGCAGCAACAGAAAATATTTCAAGATATCCAGATGGAGGATGAGCAAAGTTTACGGTCTCTTGCACAAAGCATTCTCGGAGTATCGGACGAATCGTTGAGAGAAAGGACGACGGTAGACTTGCTGTGCGAGATTATCCAGATATTGCTAGACCAATATTGAGTATGTAATGTGGCAAATAAAACAGCTCGAAAATATCCAATCCTAAAGAGTGAAATCGCTTGATGGACAAAAAAGGTCACAACTTATGAACCGCATGGCAAGCCTGCTGCCAATAAAAGGAGAATCACCTTCATAATACTGCAAGTAGCACTCTGGATCACGAATGTTGATCCCTCTTGTGTGAGCATGTAGTTCTTCTCCTTTTGCGCTTATTGTAGAAAATAATTACTCTCATTCCGGTCCAATATAGAAGTACAAATTTATATGTCGATCAAAATTTGCCTTGCCACATGCGCTCAACGCTCAGTTTCTTGTTAATGGATAGATGACAAAAATCCTATTAGCAGTTATCCTAATGGATGTTTATCTTGCAAAATCTCAATCCAACTCCATTGATCCAGATGATCTGCTTGCACCCGCTCCAGTCACGGCTCCTCGTGAGCTGGGAGGGGTAGCAAATAAGCTATTCATGAGATCTTGCAGCATATTTCCTTGCTTCCGAGGACGTGGAATATTAAAAAAGACTGCACCGATATCATCCAGCAGCTACAAAATGAAGATTCATGAGAATCAGTCTTATGTTCATGTCTACTATCTCGGAAAACTTTGATTTCTTACATCATCCATTCCTTTTTGTTGACGAGTCAGTTCAGCATAGGCTGCTCGTAATTGGCGGAATAAATCAGCAGCATCCCGCTGGATCGTCAAGAGAGTTAGACGAGTAAAGTTGACCCAGCTGTCCAGATATACAGGTTCATCGGTCGCTTCCTCTGCAGGTGCACGTCGTACACTTGCTTTGGTATCAGCGGTATCTGGATGAGCTTCCTCCAGGTATTTACTATATGCAACCGTTGCATGATGGATATTTTTAAATGCGAGCAATCTTCAAGAAAGCCAGGGTCAACACATTGACAATTAAAGATTAAGTATATGACGGTGAATATATATACATACTGTAACACGATGCGCGAAATTACGAGACCGCTTGATTCCTTTGCTGCCAAACTTCCAAGCAACTCTGCACTGTGGTCCGTGCCAACTAGTAAATGTTCCTCTGCTGGTCCATATTTACCCTCTATCAGAATTGGCGGTCAGATTGCATGTCATTGGTATAAGATGCATCGTATATACTTGCCATAGTAGAACATGGTGCCAACATAATCATGTAATTCGGGATCGCCTTCTTGATATTTTCCGTGCTTTTGTGTCCAGCTATTTATCAAGATGTCAGCAGTTGTTGCACGTATTTGTCAGTGTCTTGCATACCTAAATGCATTGTGGATAAAAGACTTTCGGCCTGGTTCATCTGCAGGATACAATGATAGGAGCTCAACCACGCGATCTATATACGCACACGCTTGTCAATAGCGATCTTTCGCTTGTATTATGCTGATAGGTTTACCCAAAGAAACGTCATCAACTTCCAAGCTGGCGCTGTTGTAGGTATCTAGCATGTAGTTGGCGAGGTCTGAGCCGGACGCGTATTGCTGATGCTGCATGAGTGAAACAGCCCCACTGTGGAGCAAATGGATCGCCTTGCCAAACTTCTGCTGCTTATTGTATCTTTATCATCTACGGTCAGCATCTGAGCAGCGAAGCGATTGAACGACTTTCTTGACCTGTATACCTTCGTGCAACCGTACGGTACATTTGGTGTGCTTCATAGTAGTTGCCATTCTTGACAGATTCCTCAAGTTTCTGCAAGGTTTTCTCGGTGCCTTTCTGTGCCATGTTGGGCTAGTAACTCTGTGGAAAATACACGGATGCAAGAAATTCGCGCGGGTGCTCGATTTAAGCGGATTCTTAATGTTTCCATTCTATGGCACGCCACAGACGAAGTGTTAGAGCAACTGACTCGCGTCCTTGACAACAGTGAATCAAAATAAAAAAAAAGAAACTAATAATCGGCTTTGGATGTGTATTGGATGTGCAAAGTTATATTGTGTTTCAGGGTAGTTACGATTCAAATCATTGTAGACTTTTATTAACCCTGTATTTGAAGCCATCTCTGCAACAAGCCCTCGCAAGATTGAAATGCTTATTCCGGTAAGAATAAGCGTACTCATTACAGCTGATGGTCCCTAGCGCTATTGTTTTCGGGTACGATTCTCGCAAGTTGCAAGCAAGGATGGAACGCTGCGCCTGGCTGTATTTCCCCATTTGCTTTCCGAGGAGTACCATTCTTTTGGAGCCTGCTCGATTGATGGTAGACTGCACAAACGAGCAGCCAGCGCAATCTAAATAAATGTGTCTGCAAAAATATTTGGTAGCTCTTGATGCTATTGTCAGTCTTCGATTAATATCCGCGTTGTCTTGTAGTTTGATAAAGTATCCAGCGACTCGCGATCGAGTTCAAGATCGCACGCACTTAGATCGAGGATTTCAAGGTTGGGACAGGCGTGCAAAAGTTGATATATCTGATTACTCTCCGTGATTTGCAGCGGGTTATACGAGAGATTTAGCGACAAGAGGCCTGATGCTTTAGCATGGTCCGCAAAGAACGAAATGATTTCTTCTGTAATTCTGTTACAGCTCAAGTCGAGATGCCTTGGTAATTCTTCAAGAGCAAATAATGTCTTCACATCTTGATTATCTGCATAGATATAGCTGCTGTTAATGATTTTCTACCACTGCTCGGGATTGCGCATTATTATACTTACATAGTAAATTTGCAGAAAGATCTAGATGCTTTAACGGTGGCGAATATTTAAGCATGTGATGCAAGGCAGGGGAGTCTTTAGCCCCTAAACATGTCGAGCCAAGATACAACTCATCGTCAGAACTGGATTTGATGGCGTCTAGCAACTTTGCTGATTGCTCTATATCATATCGTAGGCATGCTTTTTTGTAATACTCGAGCATTGAATGCTGTTCAAATCCGACAACAGTTGCGTCCACACGGTTCAGGTCGACAGGGACAACTTCCACAAGTGTTTCATACTTTGAAAGTGCAGATCCATTGACGATGATGCTATCAATGACAGGCTGCAAAACCAGTGGTCATGTTAAATTCATTCCTTAGCTTACAATTTCATCTTTTACTTACATGAATACCAAGCTGCTCCCACGCTCTCCTACTGGTTTGTACCATGAACCATTCGACGAGACAGCTTTCGTCTCGGATGGGAACCGAGACAACTTGATCCCTGTGCCTATCTATCTTCAACGTGACATGTATTATCTAAAGCATTTCATTAATATCTTTGGAGTGACTGCAAACATATATTGGCTTACTCGCAGAACCGGCTTTTCCGGCAGAGGGTCCGATACATCGCCGACAGAATGATCGTCTGTATGGATAGTGCCTTCATCGCCGCTTTCTTGTACGGAGTCGACTTCCATTGGGTCATTACCATCGATCTTGCACTTCGAATGCCGGTTTAGTATATTTTCTTAAATCATTGTAGCATTAAGCGACATTGCATACCAGTTCCTTGTATCTTTTCTTGATCTGATCCATCAATTGCTTATAGTGACTAGCTTCATCAGGTCGATCAAAATACGTGTAAATCTTTCGGCCACGTTCATATGCTTCCAGCTCTTGTTCCAAAAGAATCTTTGCATTTTCAAAGTACAGCCTGCTATCTGCGATGATCTCATCGTTTAACGATACAAGCGTTTCCATAGACTACAGGAGTAAACTGTTTAGCAAAAAGGACTGCCTTTGCATTAATTGTCACACTTACGCTCTGACGTATATTAAACAATATATCAGCTTTCAGCTGTAAAAGTTTTACTCGGAGTGTGCTCATGAGTATTTGTATGTTGGTATCTGCGCCGTCGATAGTCAAAAGTGCTTGCTCCACTGATGCCAAAGCAGACTGAAACATATCGGCCTTCAACTGTTCTCTGCCTACCCATCTTGATCAGTTTGAAGATCAGCGCAATTTGTGGTAGCAACACATACAGAGGTCATGATATAAACGTGTACGAGCATTTACAGTGCTTAGATCATTTTCTGGAGACAGCGCGGCGATGCGGCGCTTTTTGCTGCGTATATTAACCGCTAATTTTTTGTAAAACTTGAGATAGACCTACTAGTTAACTACATTGAAGAAAAAAGACATCGTTTTTGATTACCTTGATATCTTGGTCGTCTTGATCCTTGGTGAATTCTAGATGATTAAAAGTTTACCCAACAATCCATTAGACGCACATTGCACTGGTTAGCAAGTACTTACTCTTTAGCTCGTCAAATGTTGCTAGTGCATTATCAAAATCCTCGAGCTCAACATACGTCTTTCCAATTTCGATCAAGCATCCCCTTTCATCGTCCTCGTATTTGTTTGCACGACAGATCGACAGCTCTTTTTGTAAACATTGCAAAGCTCTAGAAAAATCTGCATATTTCTTGCGTACGTTTGCCAGCTCCATCCATGCAGCACGTTCAGCCTCCGGCATTCGCAAAGAGACAGCACACTTGATAGCAGAGATCAAGCGGTTTTCGCCTGTTGCAGCGCTGTCAGGAAATTTTGATTCAATGACACCGAGATTAAAATCAGAGGATTGCTTTAATCGCTCCAAGTCTCTTGTGCTTTCCGGAAATTCATCAAGCAATTGCCTTTCTTGACGATAGTACTTTCTTGCATATTCAAAATCATTACAGCGCGCCACATCCATGTCGTGCCTACGCAGAACTTAGGGCGATGCTTCCAAATGATTATCTGTGTACAGGCTTACCCTCGTCGAAAATAAATATTTCCAATAGTATTGAAAGCATCGCGCATCGCCGTACGATCTTTGGTGAGCTGCAATAATTGAATGAGATTTTCTGAATTTGAGATTGCTGCATCGTATTCTTCCAGGCTAATGTACACCATAATACGTGTGAAATCGTGTATTCTTGGGTCAACAATCGGCTTCATCACTCTTACCCCACTAAGCATTCAACCATCAAACCCAACGTCCTTTAAAAAGTTTATCCCTTAGCACAATTCTCAAGGACAGAAAATCCACACCTCATGCATGAGCAGCGCGGTGCCGTACCTTATTTTCTGCTTCATGCTCTCATGCTCCTCATAGATATTCAATGCCCTTTTGCAGTACTTTACAGCATTCTGAAGGCCTTCAAATCTTTGGTTTTTGAAGTCTTCTTCCGTGAGACTGTCTGGTTCATACTTTTCGGTTTGTTCCTTTAACAGTCCTGCAACTTCAAAGTAATAGTCTGCCGCCATAAGATGCTTGCCATCCTCCAAGGAATCCCGAGCAAGTTTTTTTATACGCTTTATAGCTTTCGCGTATGGCGAGCCATAGCCGAACCCAATGGCATAAGTTACTTTGCCCATCGCGGCATGGACTGATCAAGGTGTCAAAAAGATCAGTTTGTGGTACTTCAATTGACCTGCAATTGTAAGTCACGCTTTTCGAGCGGGGCTAGCGCCTTGATAGTGCTGCACTTGAACAAACAAGCCCATCGCCTTTCTGTTGCCTAAATAGAAACTATGCTGCGTTCATCGACACGCTTGCTCAACGCACGCCTAATTACCCAACGACCATTGTTGACTGCCGTCCGTGCTCAGTCAACATTAAGCACCGGCGAAGTTGTAAAGGATCCTCAAATCGGCGACTACCCTAACTTGCCCCGCTGGAGTGCCCAGGAGCGTGGACCCTACGGCTGGTGGGATCCCCAGGATAAGCGCAACTTTGGTGAAACGGTATGGCCACGACTGAACAGCATACGAAACAGTCGGTCGACGACTTTTGCATTTACCGATTCGAACGCTCACGCGAATACATGGTCTTAGGTCCACGAAGAAGATGAGCTTATGGGTGTCTGGGCTCCCGACCTTCACACTTACAGCCCTTACAAGGCGCTTGCACAGCTCGGCTTGTTTGCTGGTGTCATTACAGCATTCTCTTACTTTGTGTATAACACTTATCCCGAACGTCCAGCTGTATGTTGCTAATGGAAAGAGATATATCGCTCGAGCATGTATGTTTCTAACGCGACATGCCTAATCTTTGTATAGGAGAAGCGTACCTATCCCTACAATGGCTTAAAAGCTGAGCTCGGTTCTCGCGAATATGACATTAGACCCCGCGGTGTAAGTATTGGACAATGATCTAGAAACGAATGCAAGAAGAAAAGGCAATTTCGGTATTAAATTATATTCCGTAGGCTCGTGCAGAAGATGAGGAATGAATTTCTGGAAACCGCGCAAAAGAATAAAAATGACCTCCATTTCATTGCCGTTTTACCATTTTTTTTTCTTTTTGTCCAGTTTCCTTTTAGCCTTTTCTGAATCTTATTAACAACTTTTTGAAATGAAGATTATCCCCATCCCAGCCTTGCGAGACAATTACTCGTATATCCTCATTGACGAAAAGTCGAAAGAGGCAGCAGTTGTTGATCCGTAGGTACACTCAATACTCGGGGACACATTCGACCGACGATGCAGCTGAATTTTGTCACTGATTCATCAACTCGGCTTGCTCAGGGTGGATGCGATGAAGACACTAAACATTGTCAGTCAGACAGGCGCAAAATTGACAAGGTTCGCTGCAAAACTAATTGAAGTTATTGCATCTTTTTCAGAAGAGTTGACCTGAGTACAAACTAGCATTTTCACTACAAATCATCTTTGGGATCATGCAAGCGGAAATATTGATCTTGTAGGTAACGTAAACTCGGTTATTAGCTGTTCCTGTCCACAGATACATTACACTTGATGGTGGGATGGACCAGCGATTGGGGAAGGAAGAGAGATCTAAAATGTATGAATACGTGCACGTAGCAAAGAAGCCTGGCCTAGCAATTTACGGTGCAGACGCTCGAATACCGGAGATCAACTATGTATGCAAAAACCAAGAAACTTTCCAGCTTGGATCATTGCAAGTAACACCGTTGCATACACCGTGTCACACAAAAGGCCACATCTGCTACTATGTGACGGATCCCAGAACGGATGAAAAAGCTGTATTCACAGGCGAGTATGTGTCAAACGACAGACACAGATATGCTTCAATACAGATCTGTTAACGTCTTTGTATAATGGCAGTACCCTCTTCCTGGCGGGAATAGGCAGGTTTCTTGAAGGCGATGTACGAGATATGTACGCTATCCTGTTCCATGTCTTGATGAAGCTACCGGATGATACATGGATTTATTGCGGTCACGAATATGGCAAAACCAATCTTAAGGTATAGGAGAAAGAATTATATCTAGTGTTTGAAACGTCTGTATTCAATCCCCCCTTTCACTTTTTTCACAGTTTGCGCTCACTATCGAACCGCAAAACGAGGCGTTGCTAGCAAAGTGGAACTGGTGTCGAGACAAAGCAATCACCGTGCCATCCACGATAGGGCAAGAAAAGTTATATAACCCTTTCCTCCGAGTCAATTTGCAGTCTATTCAGCTTTATACCGGCAAAAACGATCCAGTTGAAGCATTAGCAGCATTGCGGGAACTTTCTGACAAATTTGTATATTAGATAGCTTTTGTAAATCTTTTTTCCGTTCGCAACCACGAGTGGAACCTACACCGTGTTATCTAGATATCAATTGTTTGCATCGAGTACGGATTATCCGTGGATTGAAGATACGCATAATTCATATTATGTATGAATTATATCGAATGCTGTACAAGAGCAGTATGTGCGTAGTACTGTATATGCTATAATACTCAATTAATACACTATTTCCAGAAAATAATTTCGCTCTCCAGTGGAATCGATGTCGCATTCTCAA
>NW_027192167.1:8663-13471 GCF_041956525.1 Rhizomucor pusillus | reverse complement strand
CTTGACTGTGTTCTGAGCTACGTAACTTCCTCTTTGCTAGAATGTAGGAGTCTTTGAAACCAGATGTGTCCAAACATCCACACATTCGCGAGATAATTGAAACAAAAAAGGGATAACCCCTAAACTCACGTGAGGTGAAAATTGTTTTATTATGATGATGAGGGCCAATGAGCGTGTCCTTTTTAGACGATCTCGATCTAGGCCATCACCTTGGCAATCAGAGAAGGAATAAAAAACCCTTGTGAGCCAAGGAAAAAAGGCAATGACAAGGTTAGTAGTGCCCGACGGGGGTAATCGATGTTATATCAATAGATTCGTGGGGATGCCGTCAAACGAGGAGAACGAGAGACCAGACAAAGAGGGGAGAGAAGTGGAACGCTGACATCGAGATACTGTCGCATTGGAAGGGGTGAGCCAAAGGAGGAAATCGTTCGTTGCGGATGGCGTGCTCGAAAAGGTCTTCATGGAGGATGGTGTCGGTGTAGTGACAGAGAAGGTCAGTTTCCCGTAATAAGGACCTCAAAACCAGTCAGATCGTTTCCCAGTAGTCGCGCTGTCGAAGGCCTCGTGGACGGGAGGTCGGTAGTTGTTTGACAACTAGAAGCCGATGGAGCTATGGCCGCTTCCGAGAAACATCTATAATTATATCAGTTTATCTCCTACCCCGGCTCCTGAAAATGTAAAGGAATGTCTCCTGCTTCACTTTTCGTTAGCGGTTTGCTTACTTGTTTCACCACGTAGATATTTTCCTGATATCCATCCGATCTCACCAGTTGCTGATCATGGCGAATGTATTTGAGCAATACAGAGACAAGCTGCTGGTTTCCAAGCCCAAGTAGTATGTAGTCTCTTCAGACGTAGCACATGAGCCCGAAGATCTTTCCGGCAGTGCACGTGATTCCATGAAAAATATACTTGTGACAAAGTGCTTGCTACGCAACAAGCTCCCCCTTTACCAATTTCTTCGAAGTGTGCTTTTACGTCGCACTGCTTCACGCAACTTTTGTTTGCGCTTTACTGATCACATACTGCTCTCCATCTTGATTCATCGCGTGTTTTCGTAACTCGCTTTGATATCGCTGTATTTTCGTGTCTCCAGTTACCTTACATATTTCTTAGCAACCGCATTCACATCGCTTGCTTTCGTCTTTCTTGACTTCATCTTTTGGTTCCATCTTCCGGTTACGTCTCTGTTAGTTCCGTCTCCTTTCATTCCGTCTCGCCTGATTTCGTCTCGCTTAATTCCGTCTCGCTTGATACACCAGGATCCCGTTTTGCGTCATCAATCGCATAGCAACCCTTTTTGTACAAATAAGACGATATGCATCTACCAGAAGGGCTTTCCAAAAACTACTACTATAAGCCGTGGATTGAGCAATCGGAAGACCTAGACTATTTTGCTTTCGCAGAGCACACGAAGCTCGCAGAAAAAGAAACCAACGCTCACTACTCCTCCATCATACATATCCTCAAGAAGAGCTCTCAGTCGGATCTTGTAAAGATTGCGGATAGGGCATTGAAGCTCTTCAAAGTAACTATCAATTATGCTTATGCTTCTAAATCCTTATAATCTCGATAATGATGCGCAAAGGCAAGAACCAAACTCAATTGGCATCTGACTTCTACAAAAAGTATCAAAGACTTTGGCGAACAAAACAACCAGAAGCAGTCAAACCACGAGAGACAATATCGACACAGTCCTCTACTAGCTCGGCTGTCGAAAAGAGACAGCTTGATGCACTTATGACCATGAATGATGCCCTTTGCACAGCCATGGAGTCCAGCGCAAAGAGGGTGAAATGTCGCCATATGATCTTCTTTTATACAGTATTTTTTAATCAGGAGTCGCCTATAGATAAAATTGTCATTCGCTGAAGCAGCCGATCTGGCGTCATCGCCGCCAAAGGACTCGCGGTATGTGCCACAACTTAGCAGCTATTGGGATAAGACTAAGACTTAATTATAGGAGCTGCACAGACGTATTTGATTGGGACTCAAAAGAAGTCAGGCATGTGCTGAGAAGCGGCTTGTCAAAGAAGGAATATAAGGCCATCAAGGCGGAACTGGCTCTTGTCGAGGTCTCCCGTACAGAGACCTTTCAAAAATATATCAGTTCCATCGCTCAATCTTCCCCATCGCTGCACGCGCTCTCAATCGTGATACGTACGCATCCTGTCAGTCCTTTCGATTTTGATAGCTACTAGTATGAGGATTACCGTGTAGCTGAAAAGCTACTATATCATTTGTAAGGCAGTTGCATTCGGAAATTATGTTAATTGTCTCTTACATTCCTCTATAAATAGTCTTGATTTGCTGCAATCTCCAGGGAAGCCTATGACATCCAAGTGCCTTGAGGGGACGGCGGCATGCTCTACGACAATCCATTTAATCGACACTCTTTTCATGTCAAAAAACGATCTCATTAATTTTAAATGGTAATTGATGCATCTCTTATTTTATAAAGTAATTCACGATATGCTCGCTATATAGGATTGAGGTTTCTCATGTGTCGACAAATGAGGTGAGCTGGGACGGTCTGGGAATCCCTATTGCCGAATTTGCGGGTGGCATAAAGGCAAGCACCCTTAAAAAGAAGCACGGGGACGAAGTTAAAATGGCGACCAATGCCAAGGCCGTCGTTAACATGAATGCGTTTTATACCAAGAAGAGGCCAGCAAAGGTGTTCTGTTTACTGTATTATGGTAAGTATAGACTTGATTTGTAACCATAACGATCTGTGGCTGAATCTGTACCCTCATAGATATGACAATATCTGTTGATGTCATGGTAGCCGCAAAAGATAAATATATAAAGAAAAATGTACTGAAGGTAAAAAGTTTGCCAGCGCAAGTTGCCTTGAACATGCTGATCTTATCAATACGTAGATCAAGCTGCCGAGCACAGAAAAGGAGCTGCAGGACTATGCCCAAAAAATAGAAGTATTGCTGCAATGGCGGGATACAGTCGTAGAGCACTTGAAGGACCTGTCCTTGTCAGCATGTGCTGATATCTCAAGTTACGTTTTTATCCATCATATGTATATGTCTCAAATCCTTACTGTATATCTTTCCGTAACATATGAAATAGCATGGATGTATGTATCGCTCAGAGCTGAGCAGACCCAGCGATTCTAACGCGTAATCTGTGCATATCAACTATGCCCCACAAATACAGGTACAGATCAGGTAATAATGTATGTGTGTCGGGTCAACCCTGCTTTGCGGCGTATAGCCATTTATTCGCTATGTGGAGCATGTCGGATACGACACAGGCCATGCTGTAGAATCGCCCTCCAAGCAATATGGAATACTCGCTGTCGCGTTGTCTTGGATGGGCTGCCATGGGTCACTGACATGGCTTTGATTACCGTACGTTCCTGTTGGGTCGCTTGCTTTTGGATTACGTCACTCTACCATCCAACCACAGAACAACACTTCCAACGTTCCTAGATTATTTTCTTGGTCACATGTAAGTGGCTGCTGGGCCGGCCCTTCAATAAGACGCATATTCATACAAAAAAATAGATACAGATAGAAGAATCGAGGATCATAGAAATAAGAGCACCATTGCGCTAAGGGAAAACGTAAATGGCATCTACTTTCAGTTGATGGCAATTCTAAAAAGCGTTGGGCCAAACTTCGTCATTATCATCGTCGATGAATCATGTATTCAAACCCATGCACTGACTTCTTTGATGCAGCCATCTTTGATATCATCAGAGCTCGCACCGCTCGCAATGAACTACACTACTAGAATCCGCATCATGGTTGAGCACAACTTGGAAACTTCCCGCCCGTAGCAAGACAAGCAATGCAATAGCGGTCGCAGTGATTTATGTCAATGTCAGGCGCACAGAATGGTTAAACACATGTGCAACAAAGACCACAGTCCAAAGCAAGGGTAGCTCCTTCGCACTAACATAAGTCAAGAAGAGGAAGGGAAACTTGAAGATGAGAAAAGGAAATTTGCAGATGAAAGAATTCGTGACGATGAGGAAATGAAATTTGTAAATAAAAGATGGGCCGCAGCATCCATTAAAAAATTGATGTCGCAATTCACAAAGATACAAGGGCGTGTTTCCCAAAAACAATGTCGCGTATTGGTCATATCTTGTCACAGCTGCAATTCACAGATTTCGACTCTTCTCGAGAAGCACTTCACAGTTGTTCTCCATTGTGACATTTATCTAAGCATTTATGAGAATGTGCGACGAATCCTTCGAATCGCGCAAACTTAAACTCTCGGAAGCTTCACTAATTCTGGTCATCAGTGTCTCAGTCTCTAAGAACCTGTCGCGCTTAACTTTGCTCTTGACGACCGACCAGAACTGCTCAATAGGGTTGAGGTCAGGAGAATATGACGGGAGATATGCATAGCGATAACCACGCGATTCGATGTACTCACCGATATCCTCAGACTTATGGATAGGGGCATTATCCATGACAAGATAGTTGTCTTCTATGCATGGATACTTGTCCATTTCATCCATTGTAGCCTTCAGGAAGCTAAGATAATGTCCTGTTACGTTTCCTGAGCGCATAGAGTCGGCATGATCTCCTCGCTTTTCCCTTCTTAGCCGGCAGCTGCGGGAGTCGTAGACTGCACTTAATGGGTCCTGAGGCAGATATTGCACCCAAGATGGTAACTGTTCGCGTTCGAGTTTTGGGTACTGTGACCACCGCAAGAGAGCCTTTCTTCGACCAGGCCATGCTACGCTTCATGTTGACGTGGAAGGCAGACTCGTCAAGAATGACACAATTACTCTTGAAATCCAGGTCGGTTCCCTCCCACTTGCGAACCCAGTCAAA